>NC_073228.2:107463409-107766439 GCF_029281585.2 Gorilla gorilla gorilla
ACTTTCTTTCTGTTATACTTCCTCACTCTTCTTTATCTTACAGAATGCTGCTATTAATAACAGTTCAAACTCTGGGGGGCTGATTAGTATCAGGAAACAAGAAGTTCAGGGGCAAGGATTCCAGAGCTGCTTGGGCAGCTCAAGGAGGTCATCAGGGACCGAGTTTCTTTCCATCTTCCCGCTCTGGTATCTTTAATGTGTAGGTTTTTGTCCTCATGCTTATTGGATCAGAGTCATAGGATGGCTGCTGAACCTATACAAAAGAATACTGTATGTTTTCCAGGCAGGGAAATGCAAGAGAGAAAAGCCTTTTTCTTAGTAGGCTCTGCGTTTATATTGAAAATCTCTAGGGACTTCTGCCTACTCCTTATGACCTGAACTCTGACATCTGGCCACAACCAGCTTCAAAGGAAGCTGGAAATTGGGATGTTTTTGTTTCTAACTGCTACAGTAGGGAGGGCAAAGACCAAGAGGGCTGTGAAAGGGTTTTGGGGATATAGGCCACAGTGCCTTTACCTTTCTTCCTTTTAAAAATTTTTTTTATAACTTTTAAAAATGTTTCTTATATTTGTAAAAATATAAAAGGTTTGTTAAAGAATATTTTAAAATAGCAAAGAATAACAAATTGTCCATACTTTTAACAACCTAAACAGTCACTATAAATATTTTAGTATGAATTCTTCTAGTCACTTCATAAAACACTATCTAGGTATAGGTGCATGCATTGGTTTGGGAGGTATAACTGCCCTCAGGGTTCTCAGTAGACAGAGGTAGGTAACATACATACACACACAAACACGAAATACAACTGTATTTCTACATCTATCTGTACATTATTAAATCAATGAGTTCATACTATACATATATATACACATACATACATACATATACACACACAGATGGATGGATAGATAGATAGATTTTTTTTTCTGGGGGGGGACAGAGTCTCGCTCTGTCACCCAGGCTGGAGTGCAGTGGTGCGATGTTGGCTCACTGCAAGCTCCGCCTCCTGGGTTCATGCCATTCTCTTGCCTCAGCCTCCCGAGTAGCTGGGACTACAGATAGATAAGATATATTTAATTCGTATCCAACACCATAGGTTCCTTTTAGTTTTTTCTTTTCTATAATTGTTAGTCTTTTCTCTAGAGTGAGAAACCTGGTTCCCTTCATTCTCAACATAATTATTTGATCACTGTCACTGTCTGTAACTAATCTGCCATCTCATCATCTTTCCCTTCCTACCCTCTGGACCTTGTCTTCCTAACTCCTCAGGCTTTAGTATCTTTTATCAGACTGCGCCCTCACATGACATGAACTTCTCTCCCACTGGAGCTCAGACACTTCCTCTAGCTAGGCTGTTCCCGCTGCCCCCACTCCCTTTCTGCTTCTGAGAAGAAGCCCTTTTCACCCATCAATGCCCCAACTTCTCACTGGCCCAACAGACCACCTGTACCCTTATGCTGGCATCTACCTTGCCTGGCCCTATTTGTTAGTTTTTGTACTGAATTATTCAGGAAAGGAAGGGAAAGGTAGAAGAGAAGGATAACAAAAAGGAACTATTTCCTTTCCTATTTTGTGTTTGTTTCTGAATGTTATACATTTTACATTTACTTTAAGTAAATAGGTCAATCTTTTGGGTGACTTATTATATTATTTGAGTTCAAAATGTGGTGTCATATAGAGATTGAAAAATATGTTATTTTTTCTAATTTTTTACATTTAGTTATCTAATCAAATAAATATTAATTTTGCCATTTAATATGAAGGGAAGGTCTAGTCTATTTTGTTCTTATTATGCAATCACATCTTCCTTGTTTTGCTCTTAATTTTATTTCCTGTGGCTCCTCTTATCCCTTTTTGTTCTGTTTTAATCTGCATTTATTTTTCCTCTCTGCACTCCTGTCTCTATGTTCCCTCGAATCCTGCCACCAAAGGTCACAAACTCTGCCAGCTCCTCCCTATGGTGCCCTTTGCTTTCCCCTCTGCCCTCATCTGGATGCTTTCAGACTATTAAAACTCCCATTCCTTGAGTAATTGTCAGCTAGGTTTTAGGCAAGCAGGCTGATGAGTCATTCACAGTCGTGAATGCCGAATAATCACAGATATGGAAGACTCATCCTAAGAAAGGTTCAGCAAAAAGGACCCTCTGATTCTCTAAGATCTTCCAGCCCTAGCGTCCAGTGTGCAGCTGAAATCAGCAGAATTATTTTTTTATTCTTCCTATGAGAGGACTGTCTTGCCATAAGCAGAGAATGACTCCCTACTCCAATAGGCTTTTACCCCTGGAGTACACTGGTCAGAAAAGGCTTCCTATAATATCTAGCTAGGTAAAATATTTCACCTGTAGGAGAGGTAAGTTAAAAGTTTCAGAAGCATCTCAAGACAGCTCCTTCAAGCCTACTTGTTCTTCCACTCCTTGTCCCCAGATGAACAGAGAAATGATTCATTTGAGTGCTGGAAACAGCCATGGATGTGAACTGGTTTACATTAACTTCTCAATATAATACCATGAAAATCACAGTTACTCATTTGATTGCTGCAGGTTTTATATTATGATATCACTTATATTTTCTCAATATAAGATTTTAAAGTTCTATGGCATAGTTATCAGTCCACAACTTTAAATAAGTAGCCATTGAGGGACCAAAGAGATAAAGATGGTGTTTAAAGAATATGCATTGAAAGGACTAAAGGTCAGTGAGCAATTTTCCTTTCCTCTTGATTCCCACGTGAATGCATTGGTGAGGAACTTTGTATTTCTTTTAAGGAGATGCTTGTGTCCTGAGTAAAGTCAGAAAAGGCACTAAAGTAATGCAGTTATAATTAGGAAACAGTTGGGAATGAGGAGGGAGAGAGAACTTATATTTGTGTGCTGAGTGATTTTTGAAAACTATCTTCAAGGTGAAACTAATAAGCTAACTCTTTGCCAATCTTTCTGAAATATACAGTCAGCCTTCGATTATGTAAGGGAGCAATGGTGTGTATAATTAGCTAAGAGAGGAGAGTTCCCTACCCTTTTCTATTAATTTGAGCAAGGAGGGAGTTGATTCCGGTTGCTTAGTAGACAGGAGAGGAGAGGATCTCTTTTCTCTTCAAATCTTCAACACTTCTTCCTTCCTTCTATTCATTTTAAGCTATAATTTTGTTTCACGGAAGAGAAATAATCAGAAAAGAATTTCCTGTCTTTCTGTCTTCGCATCCCTTCAACCCTCTGCATCTGCGTACATACACTCTGCCTTCCTCCTTCACTGTGGAGGAAATGTGTGTCTAGCTATGGCAACACCCTCCACTCACCCACCCTCCAACCCCTACTATTTGCTCTCAAGTCTGTATCCCTCTGGCCTAACCAAGGCCATTACTCCAGCATATCTCTTTTCTCTTGCTTCATCATTTCCTCCTTTTTTTTTTTTTACCAGATCTTTTCAATGAACAAATATATAAGCTTTCTGAACAAATATACAAGCTTTGTCTCATCTTAAAATCAAATTACAACGACAACCCCCCACCCCTGCAAATTTCCCTTTACCACATTTGTCTGCTCTTTTTTAGAATAAAAGTTCCAGGAAGGGCGGTTCTATACATGCTATAGACCATTTGTCCCCTTTTGTCTTTGAACCCACTTGCTGACCTTGAAACAACTCTCATAAAGAATGCTTGACTTTCGCCGGGTGCAGTGGTTCATGCCTGTAATCCCAGCACTTTTGGGAGGCCGAGGTGGGTGGACCACCTGAGGTCCGCCCTGAGGAGTTCCAGACCAGCCTGACCAACATGGAGAAACCCCGTCTCTACTAAAAATACAAAAAGTTAGCCAGGCATGGTGGTGCATGCTTGCAATCCCAGCTACTCGGGAGGCTGAGGCAGGAGAATCGCTTGAACCTGGGAGGCGGAGGTTGCAGTGAGCTGAGATCATGCCATTGCACTCCAGCCCGGGCAACAAGAGCAAAACTCCATCTCAAAAAAAAAAAAGAAAGAAAAGAAAAGAAAAGAATGCGTGGCTTTCATGTGAATAAATGGAATGGTCAATTCTCTGTCTTTGTCTTACTCTACTTCAGTATCATTTCACAGAGTTAAGCATGTCCTCATTCTTCAAAGACTGTTTAACTGATTTCTAGGATGCCACTTCATCTTGGTCGCCTCCATCACTAGAGATTCCCCCTTAGTCTCTCCCCACTCTCCTGACCTTTAAAGTTTAGAGTGCAGTTTCCAATTATTCTTTCATTCGCATGGCGTTAAATACAGTGTGAACTTCTTTGCCTGGAGGCTGTTTACCCATATATAAACAAGCTGGTTTTGGGGTTTTGTTTTGTTTTACGTTTTCTTTCCTTTTTTTTTTTTTTATCTTTGATCAGAGAAGTTTCTGATCAACTATTAGGCTTTCTGTAAGATCTTCCCTGATCAACCTACATAGAAGAGCCTCACCAATCAGTCCCTGTACCCCCAACATTTTTATTTTTCCCCAAGCCCTAATCAACATTTGACTTGCTGTATATTTACTTGCTAAAATTTAGATGAGAATGTAAACTTGCTGAGCTGATGTCAGGGTTTTCACCTTGTTGACTGTTGAATCCTAGGAACCAGAACAGCACCTGGCACATAATAGGTACAGGGTAAATATTTACTGAATGGATGGATGACTGACGGTAAGAGAAATAAATGATTTCTTACCTTGTTTATAAGCTGTAGAGGCTGGAGTAGTGTCATGTTTGGGGAGCAGAATAGGAAGGTGGAAACGGACATATGGGAAGAAAATGGTAGCCAGAGCCCAAGCGCCACCAAGTTGGCACCAAACCAAAGTCTTTGGAAGAGAATTACAGCTCTGTCTGAGTGAGGACAAAGTGATTGATGTAACATAAAGGTGGGTTATAGACTTTTCAAGCATAACAAATCAGAATATCCTCATGTGGAGGTGGATAGCCCCAGAAATTTTTGGTCAGTAGCAAGAAAAACCTGAGATGTGTAAGATAAGAAAAGCTATTTCCAGGACAGACTGACCTTATGAATTCTTAAAGTTTATTTGTCAGAAACTGTAACTTCTTCAATAATATATATGTGTTTAAAAGATGGAGTGTGAATGTTCTTTTCTTAGGAAGTATTTTTGGCTTACAAAAAATGGCAGGAGAAAAAATAACAACATATTATGTATATGAGAATCAGCAGCTGCAGTGCAATGAAAATAAGGCAATGAGTTTTTTAAATTAAAAATATTCTAATTTAAAGTCGCCTGTCTCTTACTATTAAAAAAAGTTCTTTAAGGCAACAAGATACAGCTACACAGAAGCTGAAAATCTGTTTTAATTCTGGCTCTACTGCAAAATTAATGGAATAGCAAGATGGGAATTACTTAGATTCTTATTACTTCAGTTTCTTTATTTGTATATTGAGGATGCTACACTGGAGTAAAGTAAGCAAATATATTTCATCTTGTGTGCCAATGGTGGCTAATTGGTAGGGGCAGCCTAGAGTGCTGTATGGATAAGCATTTGAGGCCACAACTAGGCTCAGCAGAAAAGAGAGTTGAAATTGATTGGTGCTGTCTGCCTTGGGTTTAGGAAAGATGAATGGCAGGGAGTGTGTGCTGTGTCTGTGCTGTTCTGGACTATATGATCTCTAAGGTATTTTTCAGTTCTAAAATTCCGTGATTTAGAATGCCTGGTATGTTAAGTACAGTCTTTCCAATAATGATAATGATAGGATTTTACATGTAAAATGCTAAAAGTTCTTTTTAGTGGATGTTTTTGGAGAATCTAAATATGTTTCATAACGATTTCTTCTAAAGGTAATGGGATTTATATATTATTCAAAATATTTTTATATTGTGTGCTCAGTAAAACATAACTGTGTATTAGCAGCATATAGAAACAATAGGGATATTTTGCCATGAAAAACGCAAATTAGCATCAATGAATATAATTCACAGAAATCAGGTTTTAGTTTAGTTCAAAATAATCTGCAGTTTTCCTCACTGGCTTTGCCTCATAATAAACCCATAAGAAATACTGTTTTAGTATCCAGCATTGAAGCATTTCAACTACAATTTTTTCAAATTACAATAGAAACTTCTAGAATTGGATGGCAGAGAAAGGTTGATCTTCATTTCACTTCTTTGTTAGACAGCTGAACGATGCTAAGTTAACAGAAATGTGGAGGTTTGACATAAATATCTAGAGATATTTAAAGGCAATTCACCTTTCAATATGTAACCTTAATTATAAGGTACAAACAATGTCTGCTTCCATTTGTATTTCTTAGAGCAATTCTTCCCCAGCACCTACCCACAATGTATGCTGTGAAAAAAGGAAATTTGGGGTTCAATATATGGATTAAGATAAATTTTCAAAGACAGTACAAAACATGATAAAATAATGTAACTAGCTGAAAGACAGCATTATGCTTTGAATATTTTTAGTAACAGTAACCTAAGTAATCCCAGGAAAGAAATGTCAGTTTGTGGAAGTAAGTATGTGTTGTTCATGTAAAGATTCAAGTGGATGCTAATACAAATTACTCATCTTCAAACCTGACTGAATTTAGTATATAAGTACTTAAAATTTTTCAGTGGAAATAATTTAAATAGAACTTTGAATAAAAGTGTTCTCAAATACATTATTCCATATGTAATCCTGGATTTATCTGTGGTGTTTAGATAGTCTGAACTCTTTTTCACTAATTTTTTATTTTTAAATATATAATCAAGGGATTTTTTTAAATGGAAAAGGACATTTCGGAGTCATCTAATTCAATCTTCTTGTGTTCCTTTCTTCTCCTTTATAGTTTATGTAATGGCTGTATTCAGCTTGGTTATTTGTTTTTGTTCTTGTTTTCCTATCTGTTTGATCTAAGTCATTATTTTAAAACAAATAAACCAAGTCCCACTTTCTAGATGATGCTTGGTAGGAGCAAAACACATGAAATGAGGTGTCTGTCAAATTAGCTGAACAGTGGTTTTTGGTTTTACACCCTAAACAAATTGTCTGGGTTTAGTCTGAAATGGGTTGATGGTTTTCCTACTCAGACTATTTGAGTTATTGCTTATAGAAAGCTGATTTGATTCACTGTGTTTGTTTTACACACATCTCTCTAATCTCTAACTACTTGCCTCAAGATGACTGACTATGGTATGCAAGTCGCTCTTGCACTGGAGGTTTTGTTTTATAAAACAGTCATCTCCTACTGGCAGGCTCCACATTTTGTTCGTCTTTCTTTTCACACAGCATCTTGGACAGGGCTTTCTACCCTGTAGGCTCATACTTGAGATACAGGTTAAGGGGCTTTGCTATAAATTAGGTCCTCAACTATGTGGTTCTAATATGAATTGCTCTAGAGTCTTAGTTGAATCATGTTGGATATTCTCTTCAGCTCTTTCAAAGCCTTCTCAAGCTTTGACCATTTTTGAAGACCTCATGTTATGGGGACTTCATCTAATATCTGGGATGGTTTTGACAGTTGCAAAATACTCTAATGTTCCAAGGCCATTATTTTCTTTTGCATTTCTTAGATTTACTGCAACTCCAAAATTACTTTTTATTGAGTCTCACTCATGCTTATAGATGAAAATTTCTGAATAAATGGTACATTCAGGAGATTTAGGGAGTTTGACTGCAAATTTCCTGTTGTCAGTGACTACCCAATACAGAGGAAAAATAATTATGGTATTTATGAACACTTAAAAAATGCAGAAGTGAGAATTTTATAGTAACCATAAGGAATTCAAAACTAGATGTAGATAAGCCTCTTCAGTTTACATAGGAAGAAAGTAAATAAAGATTAAGTGAGTTGTACAAGATGTACACTAGTTAGTAACTGAAGGATTACCAGACTCCTATTCCAGTGCTCTTTCAACTCCACTGTCCTGGGAGGTAAATGATAAGCTCCTCAGTTGTTCAGTTCTTTCTCGTCTCTATTCTCACCCTTTCTGCTATCTAGAATAAATCATAAATAATCAGTGTTCTTCCAAACCTTTTCCTAAAACAAAAGAGAAACAGTGAAAGGCTGCTGATCTGGGTGTAGTTAAATGAGAGACACTGGGTACGGTGTGTAATGAGTGGTTAAACATGGAAGACTTCATATATCATGTTTATCTAATGTTTTCAAAGTCTTTTAAAAAAATACTTCACTCAGTTGCCTGGGCATTTACAGCAAAGTCTAACCTTCCTCATAACTATCAACACTACCCTGCAATTGTTTTCTTCCTGATTCTGTTATACAGGAGTGCATTCCAATTTAGGGTACTTTAACTGTCAGAAATATCAGAAAGAGCTTTTGCACTTTAAGCAATCTTCACAAATTCCTGTCCAGTCCACACGGGACGAGCGATTTTGAAGCAATCCTTGTTTTGACTTCCCATTGCCCTTTCACCTGAGATGTAGCTTTTAGCTAATTAGCTCTTTCTGACATTACCATGAGAGTTATACTGTGCTCTACCTAGAGAGGTAGATTGGAGGAGGTCACACAACTCTAGCCTTGCCGGGATCTATTTGTAAAACCCATATTTTGTTTAGATACTTGACATCTAACATGTCAGTTGCTCAAGTGCTCATGTTATCATTGTCGATGAACTGAAACTTACCATTTTAGCTGTGGGTCAGCCTTTTACTTGGTTTTTGCTCTTATTGTTAGGTATTGCCCATCCTAATTTGTAATGAAATCATTTTTATTTTGTTTTATAAATCTGAAGAAATATTGATTATCAGCATAGACTCTACCAGATTTACTTCTCTAGGCATTTTACTTAAAGACAAGAAAGAAACATGTATTTTTAGCATGGTATGCTTTGGTAGGCAGCAAATCATAGGGCTGTGATCCGCTAGATCTTCAGAGAGAAATGAAGCCAATTAATGTACAATTACCGGCAGCAGTGCTTTATTTGAAGGGTCTTTTACAATGAAACTTTTTAACAGGCTAATTGTAGACATCTGCTTCATGTACCTTAGTGTCATAGCCAGTATTTGCTAAGATCTTCTGAGCTTTTACAGCTTTACACAAAAGGACATATTGACAATTCCATTTTCCTATATAATAAGGAGACTATGCAAAATACTAAGCTAGGATTCAGCATTGTTGTAGAAATGCTCATTGTCACCAGAGCGATTGACTTGTTCCACCTGGCTTTCAGACATTTGGAGAAGTAAAACATATGTACCTTAATTGCAAAATGTAGGCTTAATGAACATGCAGGCGTTATGTTATACCAAATGCAACAATTGACATGATGGCAAGCTACTTAAGAACATGTCACAATGTTTGGCTTTTAAGAGGTTTGCTTTTGGCAATGTTTCAGAGAAGAATATGTTCCTTACATTTGCAGTCCTGTGAGCCAATAATAAAGTGTTCAGCATATGAAGCTGGTATTTATTTTAAATTGCTATGTCAATATTTTTGTTTAAAAGCAGGCTTGATTCCCTGTGTGGACTTTGTTGAAGCCTTCTATCACTGCTTTTTATTTGAGTTTGATTTAGCTTCTTTTCCCCCTGATTCTGTGTTTTGCAGAATGGCTTGCTTGAAAGCCTTCTGATTGGGTTGGGGGGATAGAGTTGCTGTGTGAATTTTAAAGCCAAGAAAATGCAAAAAGGAGCAAACACTTGCTGAAGACATCAGAGAAGTGACTGCAATCAAGCAGCATTGGTTGTGTGACCTTGATGTTTACCAGAATAGCCACCATGTTTGGGATAACGGAAGCCCTGAATTCAAATGCCTCAGGATGACCTCACCACTGGCAGCCCTCTTTCTCCTACTGAGATGTTTCCAGGACTAATGCCAATGTTTAGTCCGCTTGTAGGAATCTAAAATATTAGGCTTTTGATTTCAAAAACACAAAATAGGCTGAGGCGGGCAGATCACAAGGTCAGGAGATCAAGACCATCCTGGCTAACACAATGAAGCCTTGTCTCTACTAAAAATACAAAAAATTAGCCGGGCATCGTGGCACATGCCTGTAGTCCCAGATACTTGGGTGGCTGAGGCAGGAGAATCACTTGAATCTGGGAGGCGGAGATTGCCCCGAGCCAAGGTCGCACCTCTGCACTCCAGCCTGGGTGACAGAGTGGGACTGTCTCAAAAAACAAACAAACAAAAACAAAATAAAGGGAGCCATTCTGGAATAGTACATAACTGATTTAATCCTAATGTGATGTCAAACAACTTTCCCCAGCAGTTGAGAGAATGCCTCATCTACCACAGATACAATTGCTTTGTAGATGCCATGAGCTCTTCCAACAAATTGTTGGGCAGTTCTGTTCGTGAACTCACAGAATTCTCCGTCCCAGACACATTTCTTTGGAGTAATTAAAATTAAAATGGTCTTTTCATGAAGGCAGTATGAAACAATATGCATCATCTATATACGCTGAGCTGAAAAAATATTGTATTCATAAATTAAATTGGACATTTTGAAAGGTTAACACAAAATGCTACTTTGCTCTTGGTAATCAATAAGGAAAAAAAGACTTCAGGTAATTAAAATCTGTGAAGTGAACATTTCTCATTTGGAACCTATTAAGAAGAATATAAGCAGACAGAGGCAAGAGATAAATAAGGAAAACAAATGAATCAAAATTTTTTGTTATGTTTTGGCAAGGGAATGTAATGATATATAGCCTGAGGTCTGAAGTGATATAACCTGTGATTGCAGATAATATAACATTTACATTACACGGTATGTATAAAACATATGTATATTACTTAATTTAAATATTAGGCTGTGATTTTAAAATATGACTGTTCTATATGTCAGGCTCCAGTTTAGGTTGTTTAGGGCCTCCTTACTGAAATTTTGGCCTACAAACCAGCATGCAGCAAGGGTGCTTGCCAGAAGTGCAGAATTTCAGTTTCCTTTTAGCCCTACTGAATGAGAATCAGCAATGTAATCATGTCTCCAGGGGATTCACAAGCATACTAAAGTTTGAGAAGCATGGGCTTGGATGACTCCTTTATAATAAGGTGAGTCACCTCTTAAAAAGTCCTGTGCATTTTTTACCGCCCAAGTCAGTAGTTTCTTGGCTAAATATGACGGTAATAACTGATTCTACAGAGGGCGTAAGAGTTAATGTGTCTTCTATAGTACGTGCCTTTCTATCATGCACAACTAAGGAAAATACTGAGAATGAAGACAGACTCCATGCCCAACACAACTTGCTTCTGAGCCCTGGTTGTACAACTTTTCATTTTGTCTAACAGCAATATTCTTTTCTCTTTCTTTGTCATTTGCCTATTGAAATTTGTTCTGTTGCAAGGGTGCAGGGTTTTTATAACCTAGACTTTAGACATTGTTGCGGTGTGAGTTTTTGGATTCTTTTGCTGGCATAATCTCAGCTCCTTAGGATTTTTCTAGAATTTTGACCTTGCTTATAGATACTAGATTTTGAAGCAGCTGAATGCTTGTCCTTCCTTATTACTTGCCCTCCTGGCTTCTTTGGAACCATCTAGCTAGTGACTGGAGGGAGAGTGGGGGCTTGGTTCCCATTTTGGTCCACTCTTCAGCTGAGGGTACCTCAGATCAGAAAGCACCTCTATGCCAGCTCTGTGGTGCAGTGGATAGTGTGTTGGCCTTCTAGCTGAGTCTGATGTGTGTATTCAACAAAAGCAGTACCTCTAGATGACTGTCTACCTTGCCATTGCTTCTTGGTGATATAAACCACAACTACATGTGCTCCTTGGCTAGATCACTCCTTAGGTTGCCTGCCTATGATTCCTGCTTCCCTCATTTAGCCTTCTGGTTTTAGGCACACCACTTCTGCTAGGTAGAATGTATGCTGGAGTATAAAATTAATTGTGCTTTCCATTCGGTTTTCATACAGCTCTTAGGACATTGAAGTACTTTATGCTTCTTTTTAGTTAACATGGAGCTACAAATATGTATTGTTTTATGATACAATAAATATTTTTGACAAGGGTTAAAATATATGGCTTCTGGGTAATAAATATTAATTATCTATCTATCTCTATAATTATTTTTCCAGTGAAGAGTTAGGCCCTGTTCTGTGTGGTGTGCAGTATAAAGATGAATTATAAAATACATGGTCTAGAGCACCTGGTGTATATAACTGTAATACAGGGAGGCCACTATATAAATGCTATGGAAACGTAAGTGACAAGAAGACCATTAAGTGTTTAGAGTAGGAAGAAAGCTCACATGGCTTGGTATTTAGGAAAAGGTTCAAAGAAGAGACAATATCTGAATAAAACAGAAATAGTCTAGGGAATTGGTATTTCCAGCCCAGGGCATAGGAAGGGTACAGATGCTAAAACAGATTTATATAAGATGCACCTAGAACCATACTAAACATTTAGGTGAAGTTGAATATCTGTGAAAGCCAGTGGTGGAAGACAGGGAAATCTGAACACAATGTACTAAACATATGAACTGGATCCCTGGAAGGAGCAGAATTCTTAGAGATGAAAGTGGGAGAAAAATAGTGCAAGGATACAAAGTTTAGCAACCAAAATGCCTGACTACTAATGATTAGCCATGGAAAGGTCCAAATTAGCAATGAAGAAACGTACATAAAGTCATTCTTTTTTTCATTCTGAGTAAGGTTTCTTATGCATAGGGAAAAAGGATATACTAAAAACCAATGGCACCATCAAGTTTATCCCAAACCACGTTAACACATAGACAAAACAATACATGGGCCATATGTTTTGCCAAAGGCATCTAATAGATTGAGAATCCAGAAAACCCATTGATTAAACTTTGCAGCTCAGGACAGAGGAAGCAAGGAACAATGATTTGTTCTCATGAACCAGAAGAGAACAAGTAAGATGAGCTGAATGGGGAATAGTATGATGGAGGAAGCACTTTTCCAGAGCTTAAGACAGGGAGTACAGTAAAAACTATGACCCAGTTCATGATGTGACTTTTGGCAAGTCACTTCAAATTCCTGGGCTTCAGTGTCTTCGTCTGTAGAAGGACAATAATCTGTAATTTTTTCCTAGGTCGAACATTTTTTAAATCTATGATTCATGTGGAAATTCCTGGTCAATACGAATACATAATACCTAATTTTCTACTTCCTTTGAAGGTCACAATGAATAAACAAATCTGATTCAGAGACTATGCCAAGCAAGGTGATAAGGTAGGTAGTTTAAATTTCTTTCTCAATATCAAAATAATGGAATTTATGTTGACTCTTTCTGTTATTTTGATTCACAAGGAACCATTGTTGGATACTCAGGTACTCAGGTATTAGTGGTAGAAGTGCAAAGGCAGAGTTTGAGAAGAAGCCCCAGTGGCCCTAAGACTCCTATTCACTGCCTTTATGGCCTATTGGGCTGATCAGAGGAGGATGAGAGGAGAGTACAAGTTAGAAGCTACGAGTTGGGGACTCCTAAGGTGGGTTTGTGAGCAGGACATGATGTTGGGCATCCAGAAAAATAGTCTAGTCCTAGCCCCTGCCTTAGTCCATGATGCTTAAACTTCAAGTTACGTTGTTTTTTTTTTTTTTTTTTTTTTTTTGGTTCATACTGTGAAAGATTTTAACACAATTTGTGATTAAGACTTTTGCTCTCAAGTGTCAAATAGTTTATGCACCTCAGGGAATGTCTGCCAACCAAATAGTTTCAATGGAATACTTTTTTAAAAAAATCAGTGTCTATAATCACCTCTAATTACAATTTTCTGCACAGTCTACTCCGAAAAAAAAAATGGAAACATATTAAGAGTTGTATTTTCATAACGCTATTCACAATTAATGACAAGTAATTAAAATTCCTAAGTGTTTAAATGTCAAGGTAAAGACAATGCTAATTTGACCTTCTTCAATTTTTATATGGAGGCTTGTGAAGTTTGGGCAGGATAAAGGGAAAAGAACCTTTTATTCCCAAAGGCTTTAAAAACCTGCCTTTAGTAGGCACCTTTTTGTAATCTAAGGTTTTATAGTCTCCTTTATCAATTGTAAGAGGTGTGGGAGGCTAGTTTATATCTTTCAGAGGGGACACCTGGGTCAACAGGTTTAAAGAACTTTGAAAGTTATTTGTATCTTTGCCAGTAACTGCATTGTGTGAGAATCGCTGTAGCTGGTGTGTAAACTACCTTTGAATAAGAGGCAGCAAATGGAATTTATCAGGGGACAATGCCCTTTGTTTAGAAGGAGCAACAAAAGATGAATAAAAGGACACAGCCAGTCTTCTGTGTTTAGTGTCCCATTTTTCCAGATAAAAAAGGGGATAATATTCAATCTTGATCCTGTGCAGAGGCCTTGAGTACATTAAGGAGATGAAGAAAGAAGAGAAATGAAAAGGAAATAAAGCAACCAATATGTTCTTGAACTGTGACTTCAAGCAGCTGCATTTAAAAAACAACCATTACATTTTGTGGGTATATCTGTGAGGCTTATCCATTATGTGTGCAAACACAATCTGATTAGTATTTGTTATAAGTTCGTCTTGTCTGCTTTTATTACAGACATCACCTTCAGATGTGGGACCACTGCAGCTATTAAATCAGGAATATTTAGCTATTATTTGTAATAAATGTCAGCAGGGCTGAACTGAAGCCAGCAGGAAATGTTCAGGGCAGAAAACACACTGACATTCATTCATGCAAATTTGTACCACTGGTAGAATTAATCATAAAGAGGGAGGGTAGAGCATACAATGCATTTATATTACTGGTTTGGCCAATTCCCTTCTTCCTGAATATGAGAGTTATAATGTACAGAAAGCAATCTGCTGACAAATAGTCCCATGTGAAGTGCAGGCAGCGAGATTAACTTTCCCAAGCAGGCATGTCTGGGTCTATTGCAGACCATCCCTCCTTCCCCACACTGTCCGTGGTCCTCTGAGGCAGCATTGCGATGTCCTTTTTCCTCTTTAAAAGAGATCTAGATTTATCATCCACATAACTCTTCCCTCTTAAAATTACAGGGACACTCTAAAGAACATTCCCTGCATACTACTGAGTGTGGGACCAGCTTACCCTATTATAAATTAGAGTGCTTACGTCACATGGGGAAGATGTGGCCTCAGGAACTGGGTTGTTGACTATTAAGAAACTGTCATTTACCAAAAACGAACAAATTTTAATCTTCCTCAGTCTCCCTTGGTGTAAAACGAGGCTAAACAACCCATACAACTGAATAATTTAATCTCCCCGGAGAAGATTGTAATCACCATGATCAAACACAGCTCTCACTTACACTGAACGTCAAGGAGTATAATTTAATTCTATGAGTAAGTAAAGTTAACAGCAGAAAAGAATTAGTGCATTAATTTTTTTTAGAAAGGTGAGAAAAATACAGGATGAAGGTATATCTTTAAATTTTTCTCATTTTCTTGTTAGATGAAATTATGATTCACCAGGAAACAAAAACTACTGAAAGGAGTTGACAGAAAAATTATAGGTGACTTGAAAGATACTAATTATTCTTGTGTTTTAGTCTTATGATTTTTTTTTTTTTTTTTTTTTTTTTTGAGACGGAGTCTCACTCTGTCACCCAGGCAGGAGTTGCAGTGGCGCGATCTCGGCTCACTGCAAGCTCTGCCTCCCGGGTTCATGCCATTCTCCTGCCTCAGCCTCCCAAGTAGCTGGGACTACAGGCACCCGCCACCGCACCTGGCTAATTTTTTGTGTTTTTGGTAGAGACAGGGTTTCATTGTGTTAGCCAGGATGGTCTTGATCTCCTGACCTTGTGATCTGCCCACCTCAGCCTCCCAAAGTGCTGGGATTACAGGTGTGAGCCACCGTGCCCGGCTGGGTGCTAAAACCATTCTTTATTTTTAATTCATCTTTGGAACCAAAAGATTGTTTTATCTCCCACATCAATTGCCTGCAGCTTCTTCTCCTCTTAAAAACTTGCTCCCTTTGCTCTCTGAAGGCAGTTACTTCACTTTCCTGTGTATACTCCTCTTTTCGTCTTGAGACAGCTCTCTTCTCTCTACACCCAAAGAAAAATGAGTGTTCAGTCTCTAGAGAGACTAGTTAATGTTTTCCCTTCCCCTTTTAAAAGACTGTGATTCTGCTTCAAATAATAAGCGTAGCCCAATTTACAAAGTAAAAATTTTATAAGGGAGATGATATGAAACACATTTTATACAAAAGTGTCAGGCTCTGTTCTAAACGCCTCCGTGTTCACTTATTTACATTAATACACAACATTTTTATGAGAAAATGGGAGCACAGAGAGGGCAAATAACTTTCTCAAGCTTACACATTTGTTAAGTGCATACTGGAATCAAATTCCCAGCGATTTGGTTTCAGAATCTGTACTCTTAACTACTATGCTGTGCCGCCTCTCAAATGCTCTTTGCAGGGTAATACAGCAACTAGAGTGAATGTGATTACTGAATAAAACTGAATCTAAATTTCCTGGTGGTGCTAGCAAATGATGAAATGCACTGTCACTTAATTTTCATTGTGCTTGAAGAACGATTTTATGAAATGGGCAATGAATCAACCTCCATATTATAACAGAAGATTCAAAGAGTTGTTTTTGAAGACACTTTAGCTTCCCAAGTTGGGCAGATGGCCTAAATCACCTCTTCATCAGGAGCCTTATGTCAGTGTCAACTTTGATTTATCTGAGCTTTATTTAAGAAGGTAGCATTTTCTTTCCATTTGAGTATTCTCATTGAGCCTTCAAATTTAAACAGTATAATCAATGGATGTGTCTTTTAGGATAAATCACGTTGGCCTCCTGTAGCCACTCCTCTATCCCCATAATTTCTTCTATGTTTGCTGCAGTCTTGTGTAGTGTAGTGGTTAATTTTAGATGTCAACATGGCTGGGCCATGGTGTCCAGAAATGTGGCCAAGCATTATTCTGGATGTTTCTGTGAGAGTGTTTTTGGATGAGATTAATATTTCAATCATTAGAATTTGAATAAAGCAGATTGCCCCCATAATATGGGTGAGTCTCATCCAATCTGTTGAATGCATGAATAGAACAAAAGACTGACCTCCTCTCAGTGAGAGGAAATTCTGCCAGCAGATGGCTTTAGACCTTGAACTGCAGCATCAGCTCTTGTTGGGTCTCCAGCCTGCCAGCCCACCCTGCAGATTTTGGACTTGCCAGACTCCAAAACCTCATAAGCCAATTCCTTAAAATAAATATCTTTCTATGTATATCTATACACGCATCCTATCAGTTCTGTTTCTCTGGAGAACCCTGACTAATACAATAGCCATGTGCTTCAGGGGAGGTTGGTCTTCCATTTCAGCCATAGGAGGTGAAAGTGAGAAGTGAGGGAAATTCTTCTGGGGACATTTTGGGAAATATTTACTCAATGATGAAAGATGATACAAAAGAGGAGACCCTTCCTTTTATCACACTGGACTTTGTTGGCAGTTGTGATGCCAGGAACCATGCTGTTCAATTCGGATGACGGAAGAAGGTAGCCAGGGGAACCAAGGCAATACTCGCAGGATGGCAGAGCAGAAAGCTGAGATTCTGGGTGCCTGAGATATCATTTAGCTGCTGAATGGGTCAACCTAAGAATTGAGTTTAGAACTTTTTGACATGCAAAATAATAAATATCTGTATTGTTTAAATTAATCCTAGTTGAGTTATTTTATTTGCTGCTGAAATATTGTTTACTATAATATATGTCTCTAGGGAGTTGAACTAATTGGCCTGCTATGTGTAGTAATTAGGTATTGATTACCAAATAAACTTACAACCCCATAGGAATATAGGTCTAGGCAGTTAATGTGTTTGAACAATAAGGTGTGGTGGGGCTTATGGAGTACCTGAGGAGGGTATAATCTACCTAAGGGGACAAATACTCAGCTCCTAAAAATTGCTACCATTGGAAAATTCTATGCTGGTATTGTATTTTTTAGCAGATCTGAAAATCTGGATTTTTCTGTGGAGTCTCTGAATTTTTGAATGTTTATGATTAATTCAATTTATAAAAAGAAAATTCAGGTGGGCCAACAATCAAGGTTGAAGACTGGGTTCCATTTACATGCATCTAGTTTGTATTTTCTGTGGAGAATTTACAAATAGAATGCTTTCTTGTCTAATTTTATGTTATGTAACTAGTGTTTACCTCTTCTCCATTATACTACATAGGTAGTAGGACTAATGATTTCTTAAGGCTGTTGTTGGATAACAATAGAAAGACTACTTTGCCTGAATATGGAAGAATATTTATCTTCCCGTTTGTTTTAATTTAAAGCATTGTAAAGCAACTGAGATATAAAGTTTAAAACAGAAATAATATGGAGCATATTTTTTAAACCACTATTTAAGTTTGTTATTTGCCTTTCAGAAGACCATTTCCTCTGCTGAGATCTATGAATTCTATTTCCATTTTGTTTTGAAACATGCTTGCTGATTTAGTGACATAGTCCATCTAGATTTTAAATTCAATTTACGTGAATATAAAAAAATTCCTATGCTGCTCTGGTGATTTTTTGACACTGGTAAAATTATATAACCTTCTGAAAATTATATATTTTTCCTATCGGTAGCATATAAAAGTTGAGAATGAAAATCGTTACCATTCTTTTCAACTAAGATACAATTATTCCTTTTGGTTAATGACAATAGATGACAAATATACAGTTTGGGGAGATAGCTGATGATATTATCTTTGTAATGATTCAAGATTAGGATTATTATCTTTTAAATAACTTGTAATGGGGTCAATTTGTGAAGTCGTCTAAGCCCTTAAACTTTTCATAATTCCAACTCGAATAACATTTTTGGGATAAGAAGTTCCATATGTTCTGTAATAAGCAAATAATGTAGTGCTTCCTTTTATTTATCCCCAAACATAGGTTTTAAAAATGGACCACAAACATAAAAATAGGTGTATAACTTGTCCTCATAGATGGGACTGTGTCATCACACTATATTTCTTTGCACAGTTAAAAATACTTTAAGCCTATAAAAGTGTAATGAAACGGAGATAGTGATATTCCTGTTATTCAATGCAGTGGTAAAAAAAAAATAGTAGTAACAACTCATGCCAGCATGGTATCATTTATCGAAGACAACTTACATTTTCTCTAGGATATGTGTCCTGCACGCACATGACAAAGGCATTCTGAATTTTCCTTTTGATTTGCTTGTATCTCTTTTCAGGCTCTTGGCTAATTATGCCGAATTCTATAGATCAGTTTTCTATGTGAATAGAACAAATATATGTTAAATAGGATAGAAGTTTCTTATTGAATGTGTACACAGAATTCAATGACTAACAAATATGACTTAACTCCTTAGGGAAGGAGAATGAAATCAACATTCATTGAGCCTTAGTGTTCACAATGAATTGAAATAATCTGGTCTTCATTAAATGTGGAGTTCCCACCTGCTTGAAAAGACTTTTTATCATGTAGGCATTTTGATGCTCTCCACTTTATATTCTAGGTGTTTAATGACCATTCATGCAAAATAGAATGTTTAAGGAAACACTGACCCAAGTTGATTTACTTTGAGGTTGAATTATTTTAAAATTTTAATCATCATCTGAAGTTACTTTTTGCCATGCGCAGGATGAGGAAGTTTTTAGGAGTCCTGGAAGCAGTAGGGTAGGGATGGGAATTTTTGTGTTTATTAAATTTAATTTGAAAGCTCCCACATTCGATTCCTCAGCTAGCAATTTTAAATCAGAGCATTTATATTGGTTAAAAATTAAATTTTTGGCTGGGCGCGGTGGCTCTTCTGTAATCCCAGCAATTTGGGAGGACAAGGCAGGCAAATTGCTTGAGGTCAGGAGTTCGCGACCAGCCTGGCCAACATGGTAAAACCCTGTCTCTACTAAAAATACAAAAATTAGCCAGGTGTGGTGGTGGGCGCCTGTAATCCCAGCTACTCGGGATGCTGAGGCAGGGGCATCACTTGAACCCGGGAGGCAGAGGTTGCAGTGAGCTGAGATCACACCACTGCCCTCCAGCCTGAGTGACAGAGTGAGACTCCATTTCAAAAACAAACAAATAAAGAAATTAAATAAATTAAATTTTTACCATAGCTAAAAAGTTGATTTATTCTTCTTTGTCTTCAACCGCTCTTATGAAAAGAATGAATATGAAATGTTTTTGTGAAATTCCTACAGTGTATCAATTTTATTATTTTGGCAGCTGTGATTTCTCTGGTTATTTGAATATGACCTACTGATCCCATATGGCTGTAATATGAAGTACTTAAATCTCCTCCAGTTGAAGTAGAAAATATGTCAGAACTCATTAAGAAGTTACCCATACACTGTATTGATTTTTATAAATTGCTTCTTAAATTATAGTTCAGCATGACACACATGAACATCACTGAGATCAGGTATTATTTGGACTAAATTAACACATTTTGCAAGTAGTTACTGTCATAGCTATTCTCTGATGCTATGCCATGATAATCCTTGTCCTTTGGTAAATTATTTAAAACCCAGACTTTTATTTTTATTCTCATCAAAGGTATATGTTGAATAAATTGTATTTATTGTTATGTTATAGACATCAACCCTGGTGCCTAACAAATTATGACCCTTCTCAGATCAATCTTCCCTCTCCACAGCCATTTTTGAAGAATCCAACCTGTGCAGATGATGGAGTTCTAGCCCCCTTGATTTAGCTGATTGACCCTAGGAAGGTACTGGTAGCATAAGCAATGCCTGGTGTGGAAAGGTATTCTAGGTCTATCATATTCTCTGTTGGGAATTTGAATTTGAAAATGGGGATGTAATTAGTGATCAATAAGGGTAAGAGGGTAAAGCGGAATGATCTCATGGGATAGAGGTAGAACCCTGAGTTATGACTAGAAGCCAAAGTTCCAAGGAAGCAGAACTCTGCCTAAGCAGAAGTTACAAAGAGGAGAAAGGATTGCAGATCTGTCTCTAGCTGTATGAACAGGAACAACAAAGCATGTAATTGGCAAGTAACCAAATTAAGGTAATGCCAGAACAGTGGTGTAAAGATTCTGCCATGTTACAAGGGTTTTGCCTTTCTGGACACCAGAGTGTCTTGGGTTTCTGTAGCCATATATCCTTATGGTACATGACCCATTACATAAGATAATTGAAGTATGTTTCTATTCCTTGAACTAGACAAGTATACTTTTTTTTTTTTTTTTTTTTTTTTGACATGGAGTCTCGCTCTGTCGCCCAGGCTGGAGTGCAGTGGAGCGATCTTCGCTCACTGCAAGCTCTACCTCCCAGGTTCACGCCATTCTCCTGCCTCAGCCTCCCAAGCAGCTGGGACTACAGGAGCCCACCACCACGCCTGGCTAATTTTTTGTATGTTTAGTAGAGATTGGGTTTCACCATGTTAGCCAGGATGGTCTCGATCTCCTGACCTCATGATTGGCCCACCTCGGCCTCCCAAAGTGCTGGGATTACAGGCGTGAGCCACTGTGCCCAGCCTACATTTTTTTTTTTTTTTTGAGACACGGTCTCACTCTATTGCCCAGGCTAGAATGGAGTGACGCTGTCATGTCTCACTGCAACCTCAACCTCCAGGGCTCAAGTGATCCTCCTGCCTCAGCCTCCTGAGTAACTTGGACTACAGGTGGATGCCACTGCACTAGGCTATTTATTTTTTATGAAGGCAGAGTCTTGCTGTGTTGCCTACGGTGGTCTTGAACTCCTGGCTTCAAACAATCCTCTTGCCTTGGCCTTCCAAAGCACTGGAATTACAGGTGTGAGCCACCATGGCGAGCCCAGAATCTACTATTGACATGAAGTATTTTTTAGCTTTCTAATATTTTAAAGCAAATAGAATCCTGTATACTTTAAGAAATGGTGAGAGCTAAAGTGCCTTTCACAATTTCCTCTCATCCTCTTCATTCCCCATTGTTACCCACTGAGACAACTCTGTAGACTCTCTTCCCTCTTCACAGAGTTTAAAACCCACTGATCTGAACTAAAGATACAGATAAGCTCATAAATAAGTGATGAATAAAAACGTGGGATCCAGACCCACAGAGGTATTTTTTTCTTTTGGTGGATTTGGAGAATTATTTTATCACAATTTCTGTCATGAATGTTTGGCTGTGGGGCCTTGTTCTTCTTCTACTACACTCATTTCTACCGTGATCACATGCAATATCACAAAATTTCATGCAACTATAATCTTGATAACTCTAGCTTAAACCACTTCCCTGAACCCAGACTCCTCTGTCCAATTGCCTACTGTCTTAGTCCGTTTGTGTTGCAATAAAGGAATGCTTGAGACCAGAAATTTTATAAAAAAAAGAGGTTTATTTGGCTTACAGTTCTGAAGGCCGTACAAGAAGGATGGTACCAACATCTGCATCTGGTGTGGACCTCAGGAAGCATACACTCATGGCAGAATGTATACCCTCATGGCAATGGGGAGCAGGCACCATGTGGGGAGAGAGGGATGGAAGGAGAAGACAGGGAGGTGCCAGACTCTTTTCAACAATCAACGCTCTAGAAAACTAACAGAGCAGAACTCACTCATTACCATGGCACCAAGTCTTTCATGAGGGATCTGCCCCCATGACCCAAATACCTCCCATTAGGCCCTGCCTCTAACACTGGCAATCAAATTTCAACATGATTTGGAGAGACAAATATGCAGACTATATTTACCTACCAATTATCCCTTTATATCTCTAATAAGCATTTTGTAAAGTAGCAGAAAAAATTAAATCATTATAGAAAGCAGTTGTATAGCTATACTGAACTTAAGAGAAAATGTTCTACCAGCTGGTAACATATATATGTTGAATCTGGTAATTTGGCTAAAGCAAAGCATCATAGATGTTACAAACTAATGTTAATTTTCATATGTTGATTTATAGCTCTGATCATATTTAATTCACGTTTTTGGTTTATATTTATATTTATTAATATAACAAGTTTATATATCAATTTATGTTTTAAATATTTAAATAACTCTAAAATAAAATGTATCCATGAGAACCCTTGACAGACACCATTAT
Source organism: Gorilla gorilla gorilla (assembly GCF_029281585.2). NCBI lineage: Eukaryota > Metazoa > Chordata > Mammalia > Primates > Hominidae > Gorilla > Gorilla gorilla. The sequence continues at coordinate 107,486,244 of NC_073228.2, forward strand.
CACATGTTAACATTATATGTTATTCACAGAATAGCCTTTTCTCTGCAAGCATCTTAAAATTTTTTTAATTAGACATTTTTAGAATGGGAGCTGCATGATTTTGTTGAATAAAGGAGGATAAATTCATGACACTTCTTTGATGTATCAAAGTAGAAAAGCAATTTTTAAAACCAAAGAAAGTGTATACAAATATTCCTTCCACCCCCTTTATTTCTAACTCTTACCAAGTCTTGGAAGGCAAAGGTTATGATTAGAATGTTTATTGGGGAGTTAGTTGGCAATACAAATAAAAAAGCTAAAAGGTTAATTTTGGAGAATGTAACAGCTTCAAAAATGTTGATTTGCTGAAAATAGTTGGTTTATTGGCAGCTGGATTTTCTTGTAGGAGTACATGCTTTTGTTTTCTTTTCATCTCCTGTCCTTCAATAATTGTGTTGTGGCAAAAAGGTAGAAATGACGGTTAAGTGGAGGAAGCTAAAAGTGAGATAGAGGATAAACAAGGGAATTGTAAAATAAAATGGAATTCCATTGATAGTGGTAACAAAAAACGAAAGCTCTCCTTGCTGCTAGTATTGCCTTTATCACTGGTAATATTAGTAAAATAATCTCCAGAATCTAACTCAGTAGAAGTACTTCTGCTGTTACATTTTATGTAATTGTAGAAGGATTGTTTATAGAAAAATGAGGCTTCTTAAATGGCAACTGTGTGTAAGAGTCTTTAAGAGGTGCTTCACACATAATTTTACATTTACTAAAGTCTTCAAGGTCTGTGTTGTTACCCTGTTTTGCAGGCTATGAAACAGAGGTACCAAGCTGTTAAATAATAATGCGCCGTGGGTTAGACAATGTGTACTAAACTTAGGTTTCAAACCCAGGATTGACTGGCTTCCAAGTTCATACTGTGACCATTACATCCCTTTAATAAAAACAAAAAATATGACCATGGGATGCCAGGCATTTGTTAAAACTTAAGGCCTATGTTCTTGTAAACTTGTTCTAATGCCAATTCCTATTATTTATGTTCTAATAGTATTTGGACAATTGTCTACATTTTAAACCTTCAAAGGTAACTAATTTAAAGATAAAGGAATATTTTTATGTTTGTAATTTCTAAGACATCAAAATAAAATAAATAGTAGAGTTATTTTTTTAGTTGCACTTTTTAGAGTATATACTAAAAAAAAAGTAATAGTGACTGAAATACCTGTCTCTTATCTTGAGCTGGTTGTCTTTCAAGTGTCCATAATGATATATTTAACATTCTTACAGTATGAGGACCAATATACTAGTCATTTGTTATGTTTAACATTATCAGTATTACTCTTACCACTAGTTCCCCAAAGTAGAGACTTTATTGGTGCAGTAAATCATTTTCAGGACTACTGAATTTCTTCCTTCATTTCTCCATGATAAAGCAGTACTTCCTATTTATCCATGGTTTTCAACACCAAAAAGCAATTCCAGTATTTATTTTTAGGAACTCTGTAAATTCTGCAGATATCAAGGAAAAGATGGTGGTATGTGCCTCTTAAAAGACTAAACGAGAATTGGTAAGCACAATAGTTTCCCCAACCCAACAGCCACCTCCTTCTAGCACTGGCTGCCTAGAAGCCTAGGATCAAATTTGTTTATTTATTTGTTTTTATTTTTTTGAGATGGAGTTTCACCCTGTCGCCCAGGCTGGAGTACAGTGGTGTGATCTCAGCTCACTGCAACCTCCATCTCCCGGGTTCAAGTGAACCTCCTGCCTCAGCCTCCTGAGTAGCTGGGACCACAGGCACGTGCCACCATGCCTGGCTAATTTTTGTATTTTTAGTAAAGACAAGGCTTCACCATGTTGGCCAGGCTGATCTTGAACTCCTGACCTCAGGTGATCTACCTACCTTGGCCTCCCAAAGTGCTGGGATTACAAGTGTGAGCCACCACGCCTGGCCTAGGGTCAAATTTAAAACACAGTTGTTGTAACTAATTCCTATTCCTGGTTTAAAAATCCTTTCTCATTTTTACAAGTTTTTAATTTTATTCCTGAAATTTGTTTTGTTTTCCTGTATTTATATGTGCATTTCTTGGGTAATATGTTTATATTTTAGATAGTCTCCAATTCTTTTTAGAAAGAACATATATTCTCTTTCCACTGAATAACCACAACTCTCTTGTATAAAATAAAAATAAAAGGTAATTTAGCTGTTAAATCTATGAAGCCAAGGAAAATTGTGGCTAGAGAAATAATTTATTGACGGTATTAGTGAAATTTGTCATTGTCTTACCATACTTCCTATATAATAATACTACGTTTCAAAAAGTTACTTAAAAACAGTTGCCTTTGTAAAGTTTTTTGGAGCATTATCTTACTAGCTGCTTGAAAAATGTGAAAAGGCAAACCATAAAATGTGTATATGTTTGAAAGTTGATCTTCACCACTAAGAGGAAATAGAGGCTTTTGACTTTTGTATTCATTGCACACAGCAGTGAATGGGTGGTTATTGTACGACACCAAACATTCTGTGGTGAGATTTGCTGTAATAACAAAAACCAACAGGTTTAAACCTCAGAAATGACCTTTTAAAGGGCAGGCATTCAATTTTGACAAAAATGTTCAACAGCAGGCTTGAGGGTAAAATATAAAAATTTTAAACCCTATAATTAGGCAGCTTATTTAAAAACACAGGATGAGAGGCACAGATGGTTCATATTAACAAAAGCAAACAAACAAAAGACTGAAAACAGGCGTATAAAACTAGCAATGGCAAGAGGTGAACTATTATACTTTAACAGACTGGCCCTAAAATATGTATGTCTTGATCAATCAGCATTTATTGTGAATTGGAGGTATAAGACAATACAAGTCATTGCTCGAAAGAAATTTACCGTCTCGTGAAGGTGATAGAACTTACATCAGTTACATAAATCTATATACCAGTGAAATAGCTATTTAAAATTATTTGTACAGGAGTATATAATAAGTTTTGGAGAAGAGAGAAAAGTCTCATGCATGAATAAATACAAATACAAATTCAAGTTGCTATGTCTCAGTACATTCCAAGAGTTATACTTCTCTCCATCTGTTCTTCTGCCAAATTATATAACACTAAAATATAGAAAAATTGTATTTATTTCCAAGAGTAATCACTGTGTTCAAACCATTAGTCTTACACTCAGAATATTTATGAAGCATCTACTGTGTCTGCATGATATTTCATTAAAAGCTATGTGAGGGTAAAATGATAGCTTTTTTTTTTCTTTTTTAATATTTTTTGAGATAGAGTCTTGCTCTGTCACCCAGGCTGGAGTGCAGTGGTGCGATCTCGGCTCACTACAGCCACAACCTCCCAGGTTCAAGTGCTTCTCCTGCCTCAGCCTCTCAAGTAGGTGGGACTACAGGCACCTGCCACCATGCCCGGCTAATTTTTGTATTTTTAGTAGAGGCAGGGTTTCACCATGTTGGCCAGGCTGGTCTCAAGAACCTGACCTTAAATGATCCACCCACCTCGGCCTCCCAAAGTGCTGGGATTACAGGCGTGAGCCACCGTGCCCAGCTAGAAGATGATAGTTTGGATGGGGAGAGGTTCATAAGAAATACTATGAATGGTTTTGTTCTTATGAGGGAAGTCGTTTGTGATTATGGATGGGGAAAAAAAGGGAAATGAGAGTGAAAGTTTGTGTTCCATAAACTGTGTGTTGGGCTTGCTTTTCCTTCCTCCTTTTAGAAATTTTTCTCCTTTCTTATATTTCTCAGATACTTAAGTGCTGAGCCCAAGGTGGTTAGAGTAGAGGAAGAAAGAGATTGGATTGCTTATGGGGCAGTATTTTAGTTTTTCTTTTCTATTGGCCTCAAATCTTGACTTGAGTCTTGGTCACAGTAAATTCACCTTTGTGACTGTTCTTGACTATGTATATAAAAAGAATTAGATTAATTTGCTTGTCTGGAGGGTTGGCATCCTTGATCTTTCCTAATTTGAGGGCCAGAACAAGGGAAGAGAAGAAGAAGCCTTCTCAAATGCCAACTGACTCTAAACTTTGGTTTTATGAATGTCCTAGGTATGTGATTGTTGTCCTTCACAGATACTTTCTGTGATAGCATGTGATGTGGTCAATAGGAAGCTCATCTATTTGATCTCTTAAATAAAGTGAATGGTTTCAAGGATGCCTGCTTATATGGAACACTATTCTATATCAAATTGCTTTTATTAACTTACTTTATAAATGGAAAAACTGAGTACCATAGAAAGTTTGGTGACTTCCTGGCACTGCTCAGCAAGTCATTGTCAAAATAATGCATACTTCTGAAATTGAATGAAAAGCCTAAAAATCAGGTACTTGTATATGTGCATTTTTTTCTCAGTCATCATAGAGGCTCCATTATGTTTTCTGTGGCCACTTGTTTCTTTCAGCCAGCCATGCTTCAAAAGCACCAGCTCTCAGAAGCAGTAGCTCTGGGAGGAGCACCATTGGTGGCATTTGGTTCATCACTGACCTGGGAACTCTGCTCTGGACAGCAGCCCATCCACACAGACATGCCTGTGATTGACCCATAAAATGCCCTCATTCCATGAGGGCCAATACTCATCAGATTGAATGAGTTGAACAGGCCACCAGGGGTAGTAATGTGTGTGCAGAAATCACCATATTTTTCGTTTTCTAAACTATAAACTCCACTTGTCAGAATAAAGAATTTTCTTTCCATTTGCCAGATTTCTCACTCAGTCTCTGATTTCTCCATGGTTCCTCTCTGCTACATTAGCCCTGAATGAGCTGTAAATGAGATAATGTTGAGCACAGGAAGATAGAATGTTCAGGGGGACAAAGCAGGGAGGGCGATCCTTTTCACAGCGGATGTTCTAATGGCTGATTCAGTCTTCCGGGTGGTCAGCTCAGACATCAGTACTAGCACTATAGACAGTGTACCCTTCCAGCTGCTAGTACTTTTGTCATACTTACTGTTGCATTCAATGCCAGTCTGACAGCACAGTGTTGGCAGAATTTTTCTAACCTCAGGTACAGAAGAAAAGCAAAACAGTTACATGATGAATGGATTAGAGCCATTTCTTATCTCTTCTTGGAAGAAAATTTTTTTTTCTTATTCTTCAGACAAATGAGGATGAAATAAGGCAGCATGTGGTAGGGAAAGAGATGAATCAAATAATTTCTGTACGTTTCAATCAATACTAAATGCTGCATTGACATGTATTCCACTGGGAGGGTGGAACTGGGGATGCCATAGAATAATTCGAGGCTGGTATACTGAGCATTATGTGTGTCCTTCAACCAAATACCACAGGTAGTTAAGCCTTTTTCTGTTTGCCTCTGTGGCAGGATCCTCCTTCCTGGTGGTGATAGAGAAGTATCTACAGATGTTTTCTGCAGATGTCTCCCAGTGGGGCCTCCCTCTTACTGTCTGCTTTCTCTCGTTGCCTGTTTCCTTTCTTAGTTCCCATATCTGTTTGTTTCCTCCTAATGAATGTTTTGCTGCTGTTTTGTCTCTCACATCTGTTTCCTTGATCCCTTGACTCTGACTTAACTTTGTCCCCTCTTCTTCCTTGCACCTGTGAGGTAGCAAGAAGACCAGCTGTTCTTTTCCAGAACTCTTGTCAAAACTCACTTTTGGAAAATAGTTTCAGTACATTACCACAATAATTGCATTTCTAAACACTAATAGTTGGGTATTCAAAAGAAAAAATACACATGCACATACATATAAAATAGAAATAGGCTTCCTGTCTCTAACTTAAATCACCTACTATATGTTAAATATATGCTACATTTAATGCATTCATTTATTTAATACACATTTACTAGCTAAGAGGACCCACAATTTAGATTTAGGAAGAAATTTGCATGATCTGCAATGAAACAGTGTATGGAAAAGTAAACTAACACATAAGTAAAAATCAAAACTTGGTCTATTAATATTGAAGCTGTATTTTTTTTCATCTTCCATTATGACACATAACTAGTCTACTAGAGAGAATAAAAGAATCCAGTAAAAACTGCTGGACCAGATAACATATCCTGTCAACACACGGGTTTTTAAAAGCTCTGTGCAATGATAGCATATATAGTCTCTTAAATTTGTTACATATTTCCTAGAAAATCATTTTTCTCTTACTTCTTTGTACTTCTACCCTTTCTCCTTTAGATTCTTCTACAAAACTTTTTGTTTTCTCATTTATTATCCCCACACTATTGCTTGCTTTTATTCTTTATTCTTCTAAATTGTCATTCAAATTATACAACTAAATAAATGTTAAAAAATTATAATTTATATCTGGTCTTGCGGTCAAAGATAGTTTGATAACATAACAAAGATTTCTTTTACATTTTTCTTTAGTATATAACATATAGTTAAGACTGATATAGAACCCTTAGGATGCATTTGCAGGTAACTAGTTACATATCCAATCTTTCTGTCTCTCTATCTAGTCTTGGAACCTAAAAATACAGAAATATGCACCTTGCTAAAGACAAAAGAAGCACAGCCACGCTGGAATGCAAGAATTTGTACAGATGTTAAGAATGTGCTTCAGCCTGGTTCTCGCATTTAAGAATCAATTGTAAAAAATAAAGAAAATTCTAAAGTGTATCGTCAGGTTCCTAGAAATAAATAGTATAAAGTAGAGGCAGAAAGGAGATGAAATGGGGGAAATAGAACAGAAGATGAAAATAAATGCCAAACTTGGAGGCATTAAAATAATTCTGTAAGCATATTTTTTACTTGAGGTTAATTCTCATTTTTGTTAGGACACTTTGTCTTCTTAATAGCAAAGAGTTGATTGACCATTTTGACCCTAATTTCCATCCTGAGCAAAAGTCAAAACCACAAAGGCAAATCACAGTTATTTTTTGTGTGAAAATAGTCCAGATATGGACCATTACTCTTGATGCTTGTATTTTTGTGTTAGAATATGTTTGGGGAATGCCTGTATTTGTGAACCCTATGGTTATCTAACCACTTTCTTTGCCATGATATTTGACAATATGTTGCTAAAGATGTCTGTGAACCAGTGAGAATTATCTCATTTTTATTTTCAATGTCTGAGGACAGAAAAGAAGCAAAGATGATATATAACAATGTTCTGTACCCAGGATTTTTAAAAAACACATACTTAACTACATAATTGGGTGACTTCATTTAGGGAGGAGAAATTAGCACATTTTATTTAAAAAAGAATGTTCCAAGGGCAAACAAGACTTTAATGAAAATTCATTAAAACATTTTTTAAAGTACTTTGAAAAGTATTTTTTAAAAGGTACTTTAAAAAGTCCTTGGGTGGAAATACACTCATTTCCAATACAAGCACCGGGTGGAAATATACTCATTTCCAATACAGACACCTCTCTGGCATCATTACATCAAGACTAAAGGACCATTTGAACCTCTCAACCACCAAGGGGAACAGAGACTTGAGCTAAGTAAAGTGAACAAATCTCTCCACTTTAGCAGATTTTTAAAAAATCAGACTTCTTTCTAAGGTTTTAAAACAAAGTTTCAGAGTTTGTCTCTCTCATGAGTTCCTCTGTAGTGTTTTTCCCCTTTCATTCTTTCATCCTGAGTGAGTAGTAAGTATATACTTTCATAAATCGGTAGTTTTCCACTTTTATGCTCCAAAATCAGCTTTATATGTGACACAACAGAAGAGTGAATATTGACTAACACATTAGCATATATCAGCAGCTCTGATTAAAAGCAATCATTGTGTGTATGTGTGTGAATGTGAGACAGACAGAGAGAGAGAGACATTGTTATAAATATTTTTCTAAGCATTTTAAAAGGGAAAAAATGTGGAACTATTTGCAAAGCATAAAGAACAGGTCTCAAGATATAAAGAAGAATTAATTTGGAGCAAATGGCCAGAATCTTATATTTGAAGATCACTTACAATTTAATAATGATTGAACAAGATAGTACAAAATAGAAAGGGTTAAAACAAGTGGCTTGCAATCCACTTTTCTCCCAATAATTGTTACCAGAACGTGAGAATAATGTATCCCCTCCCTGTGAAAGAAGGCAGGTGACCCACTTCAACACCATGCTGGTAACTCTCCTCTTGATATTGCTAGCAGGAGAGTCTTTATCTATAGAATGCTTAAAGTAGGATGTCCTTGTTTTAGATTGCCTATGGTAAGCAAACATAGCATCTATGGATTGATGAAACATCACTCTCTGTGACCTCATCTATTACTCTGGGTCAAAAAGTTTGTCAAATACTGAGTGGAAGATCTTGTGGAGCCATATGGGAAATTCCAGAGCTTCCCCCACTTCATCTTTGCCTCTTGATTCTGGGGAAGACTCCTAATTCACGCGCGTCTCATTTGATAATCCAACCCTCTTTGTTGGTTCAAAAATAGCTTCCATTTATAATATAAGTAAATGTGACAGCATATAATTTATATATACATATATGTAATCTCATTGAATTTTCACAAGAACTAAGTCATTGCCCTCACTTTAGAAGAGAAATGACTGAAGCTCTGAGAGGTGACTAACTTGGCTTCCATTATACAGTAAGTGGTAGAACCTGGTACCATGCTAGGCCTCTTGGGGACAAATGAAATATAAAATCTGGTTTCTGGCTTCCTGCAATAATCCTCCATCTTTCATAAAAATGGTATTCCTAGTCCCTGTAAATAACCTCAGACTTTACTACAAAGAAAGACAAGTACAAGTTTGCAGTAGTAGTAACAGAAAAAGCTACTTAATGCTGTGCGTACAAAAGACTTCTTTTTGGAGGACTTCTAGTTCTGGTTCAGCAAGTTAGAAGCCACCACCTCATCCCAAGAAGTTAAAAGCTGAAAAACTTAAAAATCAATAGCTCTTTTTAGATCCATCAGGGAAGTGACGTGCCAAGGAAAAACTGCTGTGCCCCAAATCTGAGAGGCAAAGAGGCAGATACAGACAATCAAAACTTACCTGAGGAGAACCTACTAATAGAAATATCAGAGGGAACAATGCCTGGATAGAAAAATCAGAACTGTAATTGACAAATTGCTGAAGGCTCAGTGTGGGCAGATCTGAGAGTTTGAAACCCAGGGGCGCCCAGTCATAGGGGAGGACCCACATATTTGTGTGTTTTACTCCAGAGGCTCTACCAGGTTCTCACGGTGGATATTCAAGAACAATACCCTCATACTTTTGAAAGAAGTAGGGAAAAGTAGTAAGTAACCATTTAAAAATACAACAGAACATTCTGTTTTTCTTAACACATCTGCTTTCAGGAGAAACTATTTTATCAGAGTAATACCTACTGGGGTTTTAGCAGAGCCTAATCTCCCTACGGAAAGAAAAATATCCAACTCTAGCACCCTCTAGTCATCTTCTCTACCTAAGAGGGAAAAAATATCTGAGAATCATGACATCACAGTCTTAATAAAAGACTGAGACTTAATCTTTGAATTGTAGAATGCTCCCTTCCCTCCTCCGCACCTTACTACCATGTTACTAAAAACCCATTTATAGAAGTTTCATTTCCCTGTTACAGATTGTCCACTTTTCAACAAAAGATTCCAAGGCATGCTAAAGGGCAAAAATGCAGTTTGAAGAGGCTGAACAAGCATCAGAACCCATGTCAGATATGACAAAGAAAGTTCAAATTATTAGATCAGGAATTTAAATAAAAAACAAATTTTTTTTGCAATTTTATATGACTTCATCTTCTTCCCTTTCTTGGCATATCAATTATACTTCTTTTTTTCTTTTTTAGAGGTTGTCCTAGAATTTGCAATATACATTTACTACGAATTCAAGGAATTAAATAAAAAACAAAACTGTGATTAATATGTTAAGGATTTTAATGGAAAATGTAGGCAACATGCAAGACCAGGTTAATGGTAGAAAAATACAAATAATTGATATGCCAAGAAAGGGAGGAAGACGAAGTCATATAAAATTGCAATTAAATCACAAGAGACAGAAAATATGTGGAACACAAATTTAGGAATAAAGAAAAAAGGCAACAAATAGACAATAATAGTGTTATTATGATACATATGATAAAATTAATCTAATTTTAGCCATAATCACTTCAAACATTAATGATGTAAATACACCAATTAAAAGACGGAGATTGTCAGAGTGAATAAAAAATAAGACTCAATTATATGTTGTTTACAAGAAATTTACTTTAAATATAAAAGCATATACCAATTAAAGGGATAGAGAAAGATATGCCATACCAACATTAATCTAAACAAAATGGGAGTTGCTGTATTAATTTTAAGCAGAGCAGACTTCAGAGCAAAGAAAGATATCAGGGATATAGAGGGAAATTACAGACATTACTTAATGATAAAGGGGCCAATACTCCATAAAGACATAATGATCCTTAATATATGTGTACCTAACATCAGAGTTAAAATATAGGCAAAAACTTATAGAACTACAAGGAGACAGGGATGGATGAATCCACTATCATAATAGAAGACATCAACACCCTTTTCAAAACTGGAAGGTGGAAAATCAGTAAGCACATATTTAAACTCAATGTGATCAATGGACTACTTCATCCTACACCAGCAGAATACTCACTAAGATAGACCAGATTCTGGGTATAAAAGTCAATTGCTTTTCTACAAATCAGCAATCAACAAGTGTAACTTAAATTTAAAAGACAGTACTATTTACATACTACATTACTATTTAGCACTTCCCTCCCCCAACAAATTAAATGCTTAGGTATAAATCTCAGGAAATATGTACAAAGTCTATATGTGGAAAACTACAAAGCTAACAAAAGATATCAAAGAAGAACTAAATAGAGAAATATTCAATGTTCATGGATAGGAAGACTCAATCTTGTCAGAATGTCATTTCTTCTCAAGTTGATCGTAGATTCCATGCAATCCCAGTCAAATTTCCAGGGAGTCATTTTGTGGATATTGACAAACTGTGATGTATAAGGGAATAGGATAATTAAAATTGACATTGGAAATTTTTTCATGCCATATACTCTGTAGTGGCATAAATCTCAGTCACAAAATCAGAGGTGATTTAACTTCACTTTATAACTTCGCTTTTTACAACCTACTGCAATAATTTTTACTAATAGAAATAATTGTCAATGCAAATTGTCAACCCTTCTTTGAGGTTGATTATAAGTTCAAGGGGACTTTTAATAACTTGAGCAATATATTGAGATTGGAGCACCCTTTGGTGCTTAATATTTGTTGAGCTGTACATCTCATTGGGTCCTTGGTCTTTGTGGGTTTTTTTTCAGGCCATTGCTGTTTTATGCCTTAAATTTGGCTAACAGTCCTTATAGGGGCTGATGAATCCCCATTCTAGGTTTCTTCTCTTTCTGAATCATTCTGGCAGGCAGTGGAAATTGTGAGATTGTCTGAGGTCCATTGTCCTCAACCCGTCATGCAGCCATTGCTCCTGTGTCATGTCTAGTGTGCGGGGATATTCTGGGGTCTTCCTACCTCTCCAGGATCTACTGGGAAGTGACGTAGTTTCTCTGTAATCTGGACTTGTCCACAACTATTTGAAATTATTGTTTTGCTCCATTCTGGGGTCTTGGTCTAAGATGAGGAGTGTGGCTAATGTGCAGGTATCTTTCTTAGGGACATATCAGTATCTGAGCTCTCATTGCTTTTTCTCTTAATGGAAGTAGAAAACTTTACTTTTACTTCTTATATTTGTTATATGCTTGATGCTTCCTAGAGCTTAGGCTATTGACACTCTAAAGCTTGTTCTATATTCTTCTGCTGTGCTAAACTTTTCATGATGCCAATGCTATGCAGACCAAATGCAAAATGTCTTAAGAAGTAACAAGGATAAAAGAAATGATATTATTATTTAATATTCTTTCACCATCTTTTACATAAAGATGAGGGAAATGAGAATTGTGGAGATTTGAAAAGGAGGTGAAATTAAGAAGCACAGCTAACACTAGTAGGTGGGTAGTTCAACTTTTTCTCCTTCTAGGATGCCACAGTACCACTAAAACTCCAAGGACAAAAGAGAAATGTTATAGTAACAATAATAATAATAACAGGTCACATTTATTTATGGCTTACTCTGCTGGAAACTTCTCTAGTGAATATTTGTGAATTATTTCATTGAACTCTCACAGCTCAGGAGGTAAATATATTTCATCATTTTACAGGTGGGAGAACTGAGGCACAAAAAGGAACATTGACATGCACAAAGAGAGGCAACAGCTGTCTCCAGCTGTAATATCATGCTACCCTGGTTATGTGGTTGTACTAGTTACTGGCGGTTTATGTTGCTTCGTAACAAATTACCCTGAAACTTGGAGGTAAAATCAATAAACATCTTATACATTTTCAGTTAGTTAGGGATTTGGGAGCAACTTAACTAGATGTTACTGGCTGAGGGTTTTTCATCAAATTGCAGTATGGTGTAAACTGAGTCTGCAGTCACCTGCAGGCTTGACTGGGGCTGATGAATTCGATTCCAGAGTGGGTTAGTTGCTCACATGCCTGATTAATTTGTGCTGGCTGCTGGCAGGAGGCCTCAGTTCTTTGCCATATGTCCCCCTCCATAGAGGTGCTTGAGCTTTTTTGTGACATGGTGGTTGGCTTCCAAAAAGAATGATGATCAAGAAAGAAAGAGCAAGAGTGAGAGGCAGAGAGAAAGAGACAGAGAGAGAGAGAGAGAGAGCCTTCAATACCTTTTATGATTGCTAGAAACTTCAGGTTTTATCCCTCTCAAATTCTTATATTGGTACCCTAATCTTCGATAGGAGGTAGGGGCTTTGTAAGGTAACTAGGTCATGAGGGATCAGTGTCCTTGTAAGAAGATAAAAAGTGCTAGTAGCCCTTACTCTTTGCCATGTGAAGATACAAGATGTCAGCTGTCTGCAACCTGGTAAGGGATCCTCACCAGAACCTGACCATGCTAGCACCCTGATCTAGGACTTCCAGCCTCCAGAACTGTGAGAAATAAGTGTTTGCTGTTTAAGCCACCAAGTCTATGGTAATTGTTATAATAGCCTGAACTGACCAAGACAATAACCTTGACTAGGAGTTATACACTGTCACTTCTACCATTTTTATTTGTTAATTTGTTAATTTCAGTTAGTTTTTTAGAAGTCAGTCGTTAAGTCAAGCATATATTCAAGGACAGAGCAATTAGTCTTCATCTTCTGAAGGGAGAAATGTCAAAGAATATGTGGGCATATTTTAAAACCACCGCAATAGGTATTCTACATTTATCATGAATATTGTAATTTAGTCCAGTTTAACTTCTTGGTCTTTACATGTATTTGTAAAAAATATTGTCACAATAAACACATCCAAGGTGGCTATATTATGAAAAATAAATTGTATACAATTGAATCCACCAACACCTTGGGCTAGTGTTATGGCATAAAAACAATAATAGCTTGGATGTTTGCTTTATTGTGCTTGGGAATTGATTTCTTAATTTATAAAGATAACAATTTCCTCTGCTTTTATTTGTGGCTAGTTTTTTTGTTTGTGTGTTTTGTTGTTATTGTTGTTTTTGAGACGGAGTCTCGCTCTGTCGCCAGGCTGGAGTGCAGTGGTGCAATCTCGGCTCACTGCAATCTCTGCCTCTCGGGTTCAAGCGATTCTCCGGCCTCAGCCTCCTGAGTAGCTGGGACTAGAGGCACATGCCACCAAGCCCAGCTAATTGTCTGTATTTTTAGTAGAGACGGGGTTTCATCGTGTTAGCCAGGATGGTCTTGATCTTCTGACCTGGTGATCCGCCCGCCTTGGCCTCCCAAAGTGCTGGGGTTACAGGCGTGAGCCACCGCGCCCAGGCTTGTGTCTGTTTTTTTTTTTTGTTTTTGTTTTTGTTTTTGAGTCGGAGTCTCCCTCTGTCGCCCAGGCTGGAGTGCAGTGGCGCGATCTTGCCTCACTGCGAGCCCCGCCTCCCGGGTTCACGACATTCTCCTGCCTCAGCTTCCCAAGTAGCTGGGACTACAGGTGCCCACCACCACGCCCGGCTAATTTTTTATATTTTTAGTAGAGACGGGGTTTCACCGTGTTAGCCAGGATGGTCTTGATCTCCTGACCTGGTGATCCACCCGCCTTGGCCTCCCAAAGTGTTGGGATTACAGGCGTGAGCCACCGCGCCTGGCCAGCTTGTGGCTGTTTTTAATGTGTTTTTCATTTTCCTCCTTGATATATTGAAGTCAGTCTCTGTGGTACATTTGTCTTTCTTGAGTTACATTCATAGATAAAGTGCAGTTTACAGCCTCCAGCTCTACATGCATGGGTTCAAATTCCAGTCTTACCACTTAAGAATTTTGTGATTTTGGGACATTTAAATAGTTTAAGTCTCAATTTCCTTGTCTGTAAAATGTAGATGATAATAGTGCATATGCCATGTGATTGTGATGAGTAAATGATGTACCTGCATGTAAACTGTTTATCACAGTGCCTGACACATAAATGCTCAATACAGGTTATTTGTATTGTTGTCATTTTTAAAACTCAGAACAAAACTGATATACATTGACTTTTTTTTTTTTAAGTAACTGACAAATGACATGAGATCACCAACTTCTTTCTCATGGGTATCATGATATTTAAATATGTCCCCTTTTAGCAAATGAAGCTTTAAATTAATCAGCTATTAAACACATGATTTTCAAGCACCTTATTTTCAAAGAATTTATCCATATTCCCTTAGGATCAGGCCAAATGGCTTAACTGATTTCACTATTCCCCCTTAAGGTCACTTGGTTAATGACAATAAAACACTTAATTGTAGTAGAGTCGCAGGTCAAGCTTCCCAGCTCACTCCAGTTTTACTGAGAATTTGCCTCTTGGTTTCTCTTTTCAGTCTTGTTCTCTATTAAGTCAGATCTCAGATGATTGTGTTATCAATCACACTAGCAACATTTACTCAATATATCCAATAATATGATCAGAAAATCATATATATTCTTTTGAGATAAACTTCTGCAGCTGTTTTTATTGCACATGGTAAGTAAAGCAATATGCAAATACCTGGGTTGATAAGTGGAATGGACCAAGATGTAAAGTTGACTGTCTTTTATAAATTCAGGAAGTATTCAAATCACTTAGTTACTGGGCTTTTTATGACTATGATTCCTAGATTGAATCTCTGGAAAGGTAAATAATTTAATTATTTGAATTCAAATCAGGGAGTGCTTGTCTTCTCTTGTTATGAATATCATCATTATGTAATGCCAACACTGGAATATTCTGTTTTATGGGAAGTAATGAATCATCCAGTTATCTATGAAGGTAGAGTATGACAGATGTGACAGTCCACAGAAGATTCTGTCAGGTAATTTGGCTTCAATTTACCTCGACCAGCCCAGTTCAATTATTAAAACTAGTTATCTCTTCAGCGTATAAATGGGCATTATTGTCCAACACAGGCTACATAACTTTTTCTATCTAGGCTGTTTTTCCAGGGAATATATAGTGGGAAAGAAAAAGAAGACATTTTCCTTTGGTTGTTTTGTGAAGATTCTCAGTCCTGGATGTGCATCAGAATTATCCACAGGGCTTTAAAAGATTCAAACGCCAAGGCTTCATCTTAGACTTACTGATTTGGAAAATCTAGGGACAGATGCACACGTTTAAAGATCTCTTTTGCTAATTTTAATGCACTCTTAGGTTTAAGAATCATCACATATGCTGAAGTTTTAATTGAGAAAAAAACCAGCGGTCACTTTGCAATTTTCTTTTTCCTAAAAGTATAAATTAGGAATTAATATAATACCCAGTACACACTAAACAAGCTCTGTCGTGGTAGAGATTTTGCACAGAGCTTCAAAGCTCGTGTTAAAGGAAATAAGGAAGCTGTAACAGGGAACGTGTCTGTTCTTATTACTTGGGTTAGAGGAATTTCTGGAAAAAGTTCTGTTCCTAGAGGAAATCTAATAAACCACTTCTGAGCTGCATTTTATTTTTACTTTTACTTTTTACTTTTCGACAAACTGATTAACATTTCAAGGTTTTTCTCCCCCTCATGTATGATTTTGTAGACTTCATTGACTCATGATTCAGACATAAGGTTGTATGTGATTGCATTTTTGTGATAAACTTTGTTTACAATTTACTGGATTCTCTAATCTTGCACAGGTCATTTGCTAATTTCAAACTTTAAAATCTCAGAATATAGGCCAGGCACAGTGGCTCAGGCCTGTAATCCCAGCAGTTTGGGAGGCTGAGGCAGGCAGATCATGAGGTCAGGAGATTGAGACCATCCTGGCTAACATGGTGAAACCCCATCTCTACTAAAAATACAAAAAAAAAAAAAAAAATAGCCGGGCATGGTGGTGGGTGCCTCTAGTCCCAGCTACTCGGGAGGCTGAGGCAGGAGAATGGTGTGAACCTAGGAGGCGGAGCTTGCAGTGAGCGGAGATCGCGCCACTGCACTCCAGCCTGGGTGACAGAGCGAGACTCCGTCTCAAAACAAAACAAAAAACAAAATCTCAGAATATAATCTGTCACATTAATCTTACACTATATTGAAACTTCCCTGGGGGCAGTTACTTACAACTATGTTTTGCTTCCAACTCTACATCTAGTTATGATGTTTATTTTGCTTTGTATAGAACAGTGTCTGGCACATAGTAGGAGTTTTATTAATATCTACTGAATGAATAATTTCCCTAAATCTGCCCAATTTTTCACCTGTTACTGTACTTCTTTTGGCCTGATAGAAATGATGTGGAGCATGTTTTATTATAGCAGATATGTGTGTGTGTGTGTGTGTATGTGTGTGTGTCTGTGTGTGTGTCTGTGTGTGTATTTGTTGTGACCACCTAGTACTTTTTAAAAAAGAATTAAAAAACATATGCACTGAGAATTGAATTCTCCACTATTTCCTTTGTTATATCACATTACAACACCTCCCTGAGATGTGGTTTTAAGCATTGAACTTGAAATGTTAGTTTGTTTTTATGAACTGGACAAATTCTTTAAAGCCATCACCATTCTGCTCCTCACAATAAAATTAGCCATTTGCACTTATATTTTCTGGTGCCAGGCTACATGTATTTTACTCTGGAGAAACATCTTAGTTTTTGTGAAAGATGGTTTGGAAGAATTAAATATGTGCAAAGTGAATGATGGTGGCAATAAAAATTATTTTTGGAAAGCCTGCCTTTATTAAAAACTAGTTTTTCAGTGGAAAAATAAGACACATGTTTTCTAGCAGTATGTATGAAGTTTTTAATAATTTTTAAGTGATTTTGCATATTTTATCATGTTTACAGCACATTTAATCCTCAAATATCTAGGGATAAACTTGAAACTTTATATTTGAATGATTAAAGAAGTGGAGAAAGGGTTGTGACTTTCTTACTATAGTTAATAGGTTTAATAGTATCTATCATTTAATGAGTAATTGTAATATATCAGGAATTCTGCTACTTGATTTATATATATCATCTCATTTAATCCACTCAGCAACCCAATAAGGTAGGTATTATGAATGAGGAAACTAAGGCTCAGGGCAATTGCCTTGCTGAAGACCAGACAGTAAGTGGCACAGTAAGTGGCTAGGTTTGGCACCCAATCCACTGGAATTGAAAGTCCCTGTTCTTAACAATACTACTATGCTCCTGATGCTTAACTGCAATTTTCCTAATAACAAATACCTTTTTTCCCCATTATATTATGCTTTCTTTTTATTACAGCAACCATAGATCCAAATCAATGAAGACAATGTAAATGTGCCAACCACATTTATGAATTATAGATCTTAAACTGAATAAAGCATCATCAAATTTATACAATAAGTATTAATGAATTTTATTGATAAATACTCAAAAATAATTATTATTTGATTGGATTTACTGTTTTACTGCCTCCTAGCTTGCAGAACAATATTCTGACTGCTGCCATTTAAATTGAGATTTGTTATTTTATAAACTATCATTCACAGAGGACATACATTCACTCTGGCTAAATAATATCTTGCCTCTCTCAGAAGCATACGCTTATTCACAGGTGTACTTAAAAACATATATTGGCTGAGTGCCGTGGCACACACCTGTAATCCCAGCACTTTGGGGGGCTGAGAGCGGGGATCACAAGGTCAAGAGATCGAGACCATCCTGGCCAACATGATGAAACCCTGTCTCTACTAAAAATGCAAAAATTAGCTGGGCATGGTGGCAGGCACCTGTAGTCCCAGCTACTCGGGAGGCTGAGGCAGGAGAATTGCTTGAACCCGGGAGGCCGAGGTTGCAGTGAGCCAAGATCACACCACTACACTCCAGCGTGGTGACAGAGCAAGAATCTGTCTCAAAAAAAGAAAAAAAAAAGAAAATTCTTTTGGTTGATGGTGACATAAGTAGCTAGGGCATGAGAACATCCACAGAAGAACATAGCCTTGCAATGGCCAAATATTCTAGTGTTCAAGAAAATCTGCCTTTTAAAAACAGTCCTCACATTTATCTTTTACACCACGCATGGCTGGAATTGTAGTACTTCTGTAAATGTGTTGTTTCTCTTAGTCCAATTTACTGGCCAGATGTCTGTGTCATAAAACCACCATCACCACCACCACTCCTGGTACTAATTAGCACCCCGTTTGTCAGCTTCAGTTCAGTGGTGGGGATGTGAGTGATTATAAATACTATAATACCTTCTCACCTGTGAAAGTAGCCCTTCCAAAGACAAAGAAGAAAGCACAGCAGGCGGGAAACTTGCATTATTGCCACCTGAGCTGTTCCTTTCTCTGGACAATTTCAAGCCTAAACATCTGTTCTAAACACTACGTTTATTAAACTAAATAACAAAATACATTCATCTGTATATAATAGTCCTCCCAGGGGATACAGAATGGGATTTCCCTCTTTCTAAAGAAAGTGAAACAGTTGACAGAGTCTGTGTCTGTTTAATGTCAAGAAAAGCAGCCTGGGAAATGGGAAAGGAACTTATTAGGAAAGATTTTTTCCCCCCTTGACCGTGGTATGACTGTTGCTGAAGATATGCTTATGTGAATTCTCCTGCAGTTTTTAATTACTGGGTTAATTGTTGGCAGGTGGGTAAGAGTTCTGTTACATGTAATGTTTAATTGTTTATCCTTTGCTCTTTGTTAGAAATTGCATGCATTTTGGAATGCATTAGTTTGAAAATGAGACTCGAGAGGTCTGTTGTGATAATGCGTTCTTTTCCATGCTAGAGGACAAAATAAACTCAGGTGGTATAGTCCTAATTCTCGCAAGGTCAAAAACTTTCCTTGTAAGTAGAAATTGCATGAGTACCAATAAATATAGAGGCCATCCACTTAACATTCTTAATAAAAGTAAAGAAAAAGTCAGGTAAATGTAGCCATCTTGGGTGAATATAAAAGCCCATTCTAAAGCCAACACAAATGGTATCAAATATTTTAACTTTTCTCTTCCCCTTTCTTATGACAGTTACAACTTGACCCTTATTCTTTCTCTCACTTTTCTTCTTGTTCCTCCTTGTCTCCTAAAGACTTCACCTAAATTTTGAATGTATTTCCCCCATCACAAGGCTCTCAGCACTCCCATACCCTGTAACCTCAATCCTCTGCAGTCCTAAAACTCCAGCAAGCTATAGAGCTCAAAGGAAGTGAATTGACTTTTAGAATAGGGACTGGAAGAAGGAAAAAGTCTAAAAGGATTCAGAGAGGTAAAAATAAACTGGTTATAGGTGTAGAGAGAAAGACCAGTCAAAGATGCGATTGTAGGTTAGGCATGGGATCGGATTGTTGGTGTGGAGGATAGCACTTCAGTGAGAGCAGAAAGCTAAGAAGTGTGGAGGATAGCGCTTATGGAAGATGACAGATATGTTTGATGAATATTGGAAGAAAACATGCTTTGAGAATGTTGATGGAGCATTCAAAATAAGGGGGAAAAAAAAGGAAGGTTTAGTACTTATCGATCTCGTACTTACATTACTGATGTCTGCACTGCACCAAGGGTGATTATCACATGCCTCAGCAGACACACTATTTCTTATCATGACCCTTATATGATTATATATTTCTTATTGTGACCCACATGTGATTATACATTTATGGTACACATATGGCCACTGGCTCACCTGTTGAATATCTAAATGACAAATGAGAGCCTGAACTTTTGTAAAAACACCCTTGGTGTGAAATGCAACAAAAATACTGTGTCATATGAATTGCTACCTTGAGTTTGACAAAAAAGACTTTTATTTGGGCATGTTAAACAAGGAGTGCTATATTTCATTTACAAAGTAATTTACAGAGTATTTACAGAGTAAATAACTCATAGTATGAGTTTTATGAACTCAATAAGGAGGCCAAGTTTGTCTGCAATAAAAGTTATTTAGATTGATTATTTGGATTGCTAACCTATTGTAAAGTGGCTTCTTCTCCTTTTTTTCTTTTTGACTAGTTATAGATGTAGAGGAAACTTAGATAATCTATCCAGACCTTTCTCCATCAGACCGACATTGACTATTAATTCACATTCTCACATATTTCCTCCTGTTCAGCTTGAAATGTCTCAAGCTGATTCCTTTGGTATCTTTCTCTGTAAGTTTAAAGAGCATCTGCATATTGTACTTCAGTTTAAGATATTATTTATTGACTCTTCACTTTAGTTTTATTTCAGTTATCACACATGTATATTTTCCTTCTTCCTAAAATATCATGGTATGCATTTGGGTAGATCCATATTAAGTATGATGAATAAATGCTATATAAAACTGGACAGGCTGGGCGCGGTGGCTCATGCCTGTAATCCCAGCACTTTGGGGGGCTGAGGCGGGTGGATCATGAGGTCAGGAGATCGAGACCATCCTGGCCAACACGGTGAAACCCCGTCTCTACTAAAAACACAAAAAAATTAGCTGGTTGTGGTGGTGGGCACCTGTAGTCCCAGCTACTCGCGAGGCTGAGGCAGGGGAATGGTGTGAATCCAGGAAGCGGAGCTTGCAGTGAGCTGAGATCACGCCACTGCACTCCAGCCTGGGCGACAGAGCAAGACTCCGTCTAAAAAAAAAAAAAAAAAAACCAAAAACAGAAAACAAAAAAACTGAACAATGTAGTATACTTTAAAAATATATATCTCATTGACAAATACCATATATAAAGGTGTGCAGGTGTGCATCATGATGATTTGATATGCATCAAATAGATGCATGCATGTATTTTGTAGTGGTTGCCACAATTAAGTTAATTAACACATCCATCACCACCCATGCTGTATCTTAGAACTTCAACTTTATTTTACAACTGAAACTTTATATTTTTTGACCAACATCTCCTGATAGCCCCCAGCCTCCAGGTTCTAGTAACCACTATTCCACTCTGTTTCTATGAGTTTGAATTTTTAGATTCCACATATAAGTGAGATAATCCAGTGTTTATCTTCCTATGTCTGGCTTATTTCACTTGGCATAATGTCCTCCAGTCTCATCTATATTGTCACAAATAGGAGGATTTCCTTCTTTTTATGACAGAATAATATTCCATTGTGTATGTATTCACACACACACACACACACACACACATTTTCTTTATCCATTTTTCTGTTGATGAACACGGGTTGTTTTCATATCTTGGCTATTGTGAATAATGCTCCAATAAACAAGAGGATTCAGATAGCTCTTCAAGATGTTAATTTTATTTCCTTTGGCTATATGTAACACTCTTACTACTTTTTCATTTTTACACAGAAGTGGGAAGGAGAGAGCTGAAAATATTTAGTGAACAGAACTCTTGACTACATCAAATGGGTTTAGAATTCAGGATTAAAAATAATTATTTCTCAAAACTTTGAAGTTATGATCCCCCTAAATTTGCTTTCCATTATTCCTTTGACGATGTCCAAAGCTCCTTTAATACTAGATCTTTAGTTTGTGACTTCTTCCTCCTCTCTGGAAGCCTATAGAATCTTCTTTTATCTCCTGCTTTCTGAATTTCAATGACATGTTTTGTTGAGCTGGGCCCAGAGGCCTATTTGATTGGAAACTCATATTCTTCATTTCTGGGAAATTTTTAAAATATATTTCTTTAATGATTTTCTCCCTTCTTTTCTGTCTTTCCAGAACTTACATTATTTGGATATTAAGAACAGTTTTTTTGATATTTTCTTACATGGTATGATTTATTTCTTTCACATTGTTTTTTTTAAATATTATTTTGGTTTCCCTCCTGTTAGAAACTTTTCTAAGATGTCCTTTCACATTTTGAAGGCATTAAAATGCTGATTGGAAACTCTGAACATTTGGATGGGGTTTACATCTGGGTACCTTACTCTAGATTGACTTGGCTGAGCTGTTTTCTTTGGAAACCCCTGATACCAATATCTTTAGGACTTTCCTCATGAAATGTCCAGACTCCCATGACAAGTATCATCTAATTGTCCTCCTGGGGAGTGTAGGCCTGGCTGTTGGTGTTCTGAGATCCAGGTGAGAGAAGAGTGCTGTGGTTGAGGAGTAAGATGTTCATTTACTACTTCTGGTCTCCCAGTTGCTGTCAACCGAGCTGTTAAACTCTGGGTCCAAAGAGTCTTCTTTTTTTTTTTTTTTTAGCTCTCTGTGAAAACAAACTTTCAATCTTCTGCAGGGATTGTGGAGAAGTAGTTCCTTGGTTGCACAGAGTGCAGGAGAGGGAAGTTATCTGTGGATTCTAACTGCTTCTAATATAGATTTTCAACCTCCTTCCTTTCTTTAGTTCTATTTTCACCTCTTTTCCAGATGTAACTAACTAGCAACTCTAATTCCTGAGTTTCGTGGGTTCTGCACGTGATTGTTTGCTTCCTTCTTCTGTTTATGGCCAGCTCGTTATTGTCTTAATAGGACTATTCTCCTTTGAAACGGTTATTTTCTTTCAGTTGGACCAACTTTTGCTATATTGTTCTTAGAAAATTAATGTCAATATTCCCTCCTACATTTGACAGTAAGTAAAAAAATTTGAAAAAATCTACAAATGCAGTTAAACCTGTATATAACTTTGGTTAAGTAATACCCACCTAACCTCAAAGGTTTTCTCTAGTTATATATTGTTATATGTTTCAATCCACTGCATTGTTTGGTCCAGCCTTAAAAGGCAAGATTACCCAGCACTTTGGGAGGCTGAGGCACTCGGATCACCTGAGGGGCCAGGAGTTCAAGAGTATCATGGCCAACATGGTGAAACTCCGTTTCTTTTTTTTTGTTTTTTTTTTGAGGCAGAGTTTTGCTCTTGTTGTCCAGGCTGGAGTGCAATGGTGCGATCTTGGCTCACTGCAACCTCCACCTCCCAGGTACAAGCGATTCTCCTGTCTCAGCCTCCCAAGTAGCTTGGATTACAGGCATGTGCCACCACACTCAGCTATTTTTTTTTTGTATTTAGTAGAGACAGGGTTTCACCATGTTAATGAGGTTGGCTGTGAACTCCTGAAGTCAGGTGATCCACCTGCCTCAGCCTCCCAAAGTGATGGGAGTACAGGCGTGAACCGCTGCGCCTCGCCCTGAAACCCCGTCTCTACTAAAAATACAAAAATTAGCCCTGGGTGGTGGCACAACCTATAATCTCAGCTACTCGGGAGACTGAGGCTGCAGAATCGGTTGAACCCAGGAGGCGGAGGTTGCATTGAGCAGAGGTTGGGCCACTGTACTCCAGTCTGGGCAACAAGAGCAAAACTCCATCTAAAAAAAAAAAAACAGAAAAGAAAAAAGGCAAAACAAGGCGCTTTCAAGACAGTTCTGACAAAGCTAAGAATTCTAACATATAGACACAAGTGTGCAGGAGTAATAACTGCCAACAACTTAAGAAGAGGAAAATCACTTAGAACATCAACATTCTGGCATAAAATGTGCCCCTAGTATACATAAATTAGTAATAACACGTTATATTTGAAAGGAGATTTTATTTAATGAATGCTAACCAGAATTAACTCTCTGTATTTCGTTGAAAAAAAGTTTCATACATTTGAATTCATAAGACGCTTTTTTCCTTCTTAATTAGTAGCTCTAAACAGATTTTCCAGATATTGAAACTGCCGCCAATGTTATAAATTATGACATACATAAATTAGTATTGCACTATTTATAAATGAAAAAAAGAAATGTACAAAAACACCTTTAAAATATTAAATTGTTCAGAAAAACATTTTTCATTTGATTCCAAATGCCTGTAAAACTTCATAAAATGTTACCTAAAATTGTTGTCTACTTAGTTACTTTGAAGGGAAATGTGTGAGTAATTAAAATTGCCTATTTTGTTTGTAAGGTATTTTTCTATCATAGATGATGTTATTAAATAGCTATTGTGTGTGTGTGTGTGTGTGTGTGAATTATTGATATTTGAGAGATTGGAGTTTATTCAAAGACATGAAATAAACAAACTTTCAGAAACTGATGTTAAAATAGCCCGGAAATTCCTGAGGCTGATGTATCTCAAGAATTACTTTTAGTATTTTAGAATTCTGAGCCAATGTATCTACACAGAAAAGCAATCAGTCTCTGAATTTGGTTCTCTCTAGCCTTATCCTCATTCTACTTGGTTCAAGAGAACAAATACTTCTTTTGTTGATCCAGATGGATTAATATGAGTGAACCAGAGCACCTTTTTTTTTTCCTTAGGACAATCCCAGTGTGAGAAGAGCTTGGCTTCGTTTTTTGTTTTTAGAAGTTTTCTATTCAGTAATGTCTTTTTATGCATGGGTGGGATGTTTTTTCCTACTGCAGTTAAGACTCCGGAAAAGGTTCAATGTACAATATTTTCAGCTCAGTGGGGGCTAAAACAGAAAAAAAGAAGGCAATTATTCCCTTGCCTATCAAAGAGTCGTTTATCTAGTATCTCTTCTATTAGGATCACAATAGAGAAAGAGGAAATAAATATATAAGGCTCGTGGTCTGCCAACATATATTCCTATGTACTAAACTATGAATCGTGCTCATAAGAAACCTTCTTAGGTTTTTATAGCAATTGTTTGAGCTTACGTTATAAAAATTTAATAAGGTTATTTTCTGATTACCCCGCATCTATTTCAAAAATGAAGAAAGGGAGAGGGAGGTACAGGAACAGACCCAGGTAAAGTGAAGGGCTTTTGCAGTCTGCAGGTGAGGCAGGATACAGACTGATAATCTCCATGATCCCTGAGGTCAGCCTGCACAACTCAGAATAATGATGATGTAAGGAGAAAGTGGTGATGATGGCAACAATAATAATGGCAATGATGATAATAGTAGTTATTGTAGTGGTTTTAATTTCCTGACTGTTTCTGTGTGCTAAGATTTACTTCACGTGGATTTTCATACTTGATCCTTTTGATAAACGTGTGAAATACATATTATTGATTCCCTTATTTTATAGTTGATGTAACAGATGTACAGAGATGTTAAGTAATCTGCACAAGGTCACACAGTTAAAAGAGGCTAAGGCAGGATATGCACTCCTATAGCTATGTTATGCTCTGCTGAATAGATTTCATGTGATGGCTCTGAGTCATTCAGAAAATGTTAAATTGTATGCAGCCTTTTTTGGTTAAGAAGACAGAGAAAACTGTAGTATGCTTAGAGGAATAAACGTCAGCTTATTCAGAATCACTCATTCTATTTTATCTAAATGCAAGTGTGTGTGAGGGACAACTAAACAAGGCTATGTGACAAACTTCTCAAGGATAGGGAGGAAATGGCAGATGTGTATTTATTATGGGCTTTAGTCAAATCAGCAGGGTCTGATGAAGGCCATTTGCGATGTCTGAGATGAGGGCGGATGATACAAAAACACTAGGGACTGTTATTGAAAATTTATTTGATGATAGCAAAGCCTTTCAAAATTGTCTAAGGGAATTTTTTTTTTTTAAAAAAAACAACCCTGTAACCATAGATAAGTTAGAATAAAATTCAAAAGCAAGAAAGATACTGAAACAGCCAGGACAATCCTTACCACTGGGTACAGACAGGATGAAACTATTTTTTTCTCCTATGAAAGAGTAATGTCTTGGTAATTAAGAAAAGATTAGCCAATGTACTCTATCAGGTGTCAGTCTCTATAGACTGGGTGTGCAGATGTCTAGGAAACCACATCATAAAGAAGTCTTGCTCTCTCAGACTCAAAAGTGGAGTAAGTTTTCTTTGACGTAACTAATTTTTATCAAGTTAAAAAATAATCAGTGACCTATTAGATAAAATTTCGTGCATGTATATCGGATATACACAATTGCTAACAATTTGATTCACAGACATGTTAAATTGAACAGATCATGAAATATTAGAACAGACAATAAAAGCTAGAACCAAGTCAGCTAGTAATAAATGCTTGCAAATATAGAAATGACCAAAAATTAAAAATATTTCTATAATTGAAAAACGCCTGACTTGAAAAAAGTATGTCTGGAAACTGCCTGCCAAAGAAGACCGTAAAGAGAAATAAGAATCCCAAAGCTAAGGTGAAATCCATGTGTGAGTTTATAACATGGAAGATTATTAAAAATTGTTAGCTTAGTTATATTTCTGATGATTTCATCATTGATGAAGTGGTATAGGGAACCTAAGATTAGAAAAAGACCCTAGTCAGCTGTCCATATAAATTCCAAAAATAATGGCTGAACTAGAACACACAAAGAACAATGTTAAAATCCTAAATATTCACATTTCCTGAATTTTTAAAAAACTTTACTAGACACCTCTTTAATAGCCATAACGTGAATGGTGACTTAAAAATGACTTATTGTTCTAGAATGAAATATAGAAAACTAAAGTCAGCTCTTGAAAATAATTGCACATTCATTTTTTTCATTTTGAACATGTAGGATGACTTTTTTTTTTTTTGCTGGGGGTCGGGGGCTGAGGGGGTGGGGGGTTGAGGGGGTGGGGGGGTGGGGAGACAGAGTGTTGCTCTGTTGCCCAGACTGGAGTGCAGTGACGTGATCTCGGCTCCTGCAACTTCTGACCCCTGGGTTCAAGCGATTCTCTTGCCTCTCCCTCCTGAGTAACTGGGATTACAGGCACGTGCCACCATGGCTGGCTAATTTTTGTATTTTTAGTAGAGATGGGGTTTTGCTATGTTGGTCAGGCTGTTCTCAGACTGCTGACCTCATGATCCACCCGCCTCAACCTCCCAAAGTGCTAGGATTACAGGAGTGAACCACCATGCCCGGCCAGGATGACATTTATACAACCTTTCTTTTATATTTCATACCTTTTATTCACTGAATTACAATATGTTTCCTTATCATATGCTGTGCTGTAGTAGATACTATTGGTTTTTAATATTCTCAAATTGAATTGTGGTGATTTATCTTCATAAATAGACCAAAGCCTTAAAATATGTAAATCAATACATTTTCTAAACAATGTATGACATTATATAATTATGTCTTCAGTAATTTAATGCATAAACAATGTGATTCTTATGTGCCCTAGAGTCTTTTGTATAAAACAATGCAATAGAGGTTCAATAAAATCTATAGTGTAGTGTGGCTTTAAATGTCTTAAGCCCAGAGTTCACTTTATGGTAAATGGACTTGGGATATTATTTTTGAGAGAAACTTAGACATACATTATGATATCCTAAACAGTATGCAAAGTTTGAAAGTAGACAATTAAAGTTTGGGGAAATGTCAGAGTAAGTAGTAACATGTAATATTTACACCCACACTTCTACATAGATTCCACTATCTCATACTACTTATTGTGTGATGAATGATTTATTTCTACTAGGCATGTTTATCATGGACAGCTCTAATAAAAGCTAGACTGGGTGGGGAATGAACTCAGACAGCTTCTCTTTCTTCAGGAACAAGTAGGTTGATAGTAAATAGAAAGGTTCCTATTATTTTTTATAAAGTTGGATCAGAAAATAACATATATATGTTGTGTGGACATTTGGATATAGAAATAGCATAGATTATATCCTTATCAGAGACAGTAATATATTTCAAATAGTAGTTCTCAGTTTTATTTAATACATGTTCCCCCTTCTTTCCATATCCCCTACTTATTATCATAAAATTCTTCTTCCCATTTCTAAGATCCTTATACACTTTCTTCCCTACCAACCTAGCTGAGAAATACTAATTTAAAACATGATTCTGAATAACAGTGACTCAATTTTTGATCTGGGAACAGCCCTCCTCTCTCTAGGTCCAGATGGTTTGGTTGAGCTTATTCCAACACTAGACTAGGGAGTGGGCAATGTCTCATATGGATTATTTATCCCTGGCTGCAGTTCAGAGATTGATACATGAAGAAAGTAGGTGCACAAGATTAAATTCCAAGAAAAAAAATTGTCGTGGAATATTATGAAGGTTTATTCATTTATTTATTTTTCTGGGAGCAGGGGATTGCTTCCTGTAAGGAAAAGGCAAGGCTGGAAATGTCAGTACCCATACTATAGAGAGGTCATACTTAAAATACAGTCATCACAAAACTAAGTTGGACCAAGAAATGGAAAGTGATGGAATACTGATCATATTGTTTGAGTCTCTGGATCCAACCATGCCTGAAGCTAACATTTCCTCTGAGAATTTTTGTCATATAAAATAGCACATTAGTGCCTTTTTTTTTCTTGGCCTTAATGAATTGAGTTGCCTTTCTGTCTATTGTATATAAAAGTATCCTAACACAAAAATGACTCATGGAGATATGTACATTCCAGCAATTAATTATTTATTTATCTGTTTGTCACACATATGTAAAATACAATATAATTCCCCTCTAGCTTGTTATTTCTGTTATCTACAATCTCTCCAGCATCATGAATATTGATTATATGTTTAATTACCAGAGTATAAATTATTTTTGGAGTGCAAACAAGCACATTATGATTGGATATTAACAATCATGTCCTCTTAACCCAGGTGTGGTTAGCTTATCATATTGTTTAACTGCAACATTTTTATCCTTGAAACTGATGCTATTCTTTTGTGCTTGGCCTATGGTTTTCCTAATTCATGACTTTGCTTGGTATGTATTTTGTTACCTATTTTCCCTCTCCCTTTTTTTTTTCCAACTGGGTCTCAGGATTGAATTGTTATTTGACTTATAGCTTCCTTTGCTTTCTCATGTATATGGTATTCCACACTACTACTAACTTATTCCTTTGTCATAGTTGCTCAATTGCTGACTGCCTCCCTATTTTTTCTTTTTCCCTTGACCAGTCTTAAAGCACTTTCCAGTAGATACTTTTATCAAAGGAGTTTTGTGAGCTAGGTATGCTTGGGTTCCTGGTAACAGTGTCTCAGCACATAGTAGGCCTTCAATAGATGCTTACTAAATTAATATAAACTTACCTTAAGAAAATGCCATTCTAGAGTTCTGAGAAAATTAACTCTGTACCAAAGCTGCCTGATGTATGCTCAGAGAGATGATTAGACAAAGAGAGAAGTGAATTTATTAATCTTACCTTCTACGTAGAGTGAATTTTGATGATGGCTGTTAATCACTCATTGCTATTTGGGCGGTGATAGTAGACATGTCTCTCTATTTAGTGAGGTTGGATCTTCCTGAAAATGCTCTATGAGCCAAACAATAAGACTTCAAATGATAGTAAACAATTGTTTATCTTTCAGTACAAGTTTCTATATTATTTCATCCATTTTTTAAAGTTTATGGGACTCCAGGGGGACTGTTAGAAAGGAAAGGCCGCCGTATCTTTGGCATTGTAATATTGCTGCACTCTGTGTTTCAGGTGCTCTCCCATGCTCATTGACCAGAATCTGCCCTCATGGAGACCTCAAATGGCCTAGCTCCTCATTTTCTTCAGTCATTATTCCCTCTGACTGCACTTGCTTCCCTGCTTGGTCAGAATTTTCATCAGTCACCTTTACACAGACCTAGCACTCTAGATTGCCTTGTACCTTTAACCTGTAGCCAGATCTGCTGTGTCTGGATAAACCCCTGACCAATTTATCATTTTTTAATGCTCATAGGCTATAGAATATCTATGAAGAGTCACTGGAATGTGTCAGTTTGACTCATTGTGGCCTCTAATATATTTAGGACACTGCAAAAAGCAAATTTTTTATTCATATATCAATATCCTAGTAACACTTTTTCTAAATTTCAGATTACTTCAAACCTTTAATCTCATTCCATTCGTCTCAATCTTGTTAGATAATCTCATGTCCTGTTTTAACAATAGAGTTTATCTCTTTTGTCACTATTTTACCTATCTTCCTTCTTCTATACTCACAAATATCCTTTGTTTATATTCATCTTTCTTCCCTGCTTCCTTTCTGTATCTGAGGCAGATCTGCCCCTTTCTCTTTCTGGGGCTAATTTCAATCCATTTCCTCCTCACAGTCTTTGCTCCCTCATTGTTTTCTTAATTTAAAACATCTTTAATCTTGTTACCTCCAAACCTTTCATCCCTGCAACCTGTAAAGTAAACAGGTTGCCAAAATTTTCACTATTACCAACATTATGGATTCAAAATTAACAACCATTGTGTCTGCATAATTATGTACTCTAATTTTAAGCCACTATTTATTTAGCATTGCCACCTTTGTGCCTACTGAAATCCTCTCTTTAAATTCACTGACAAAATCCTATTTGCCAAATTCAACAGTTTTTTCTCTGTTTATACTCTCTGGACATTTGGCTCTGTCTGCTGCCTTGTCATTAAAACTATTTCTCCTTTTGTCCATCCTGAGGACTATGTTTTTCTTAACAGTGGACTCTTCCTGAAACTCCCCCCGCCCACTCCTATTTCTACTTTATTTGCACTTTATATCTGCTTGGAGATTTCATATACTACTATGAGAGTCATTTTTTGTAATACTGCTTTATCATGCCACTATGATGCTTGAAACCAGGACAAGTTCTAAACATCACAGTATGCCATCCAAGGACAGCAGCCTTGGCCTAACCTACCTTTCCTGTCAGCTTCAACGCCATCCCAGGGATCCTATGCTCTATCTCAGCTCATTTTCTCACTTCGCTAAAATTGTTCCCATGGTTGGAATACTTTCCTTCCATTTCACCACCTAAAATTTCCATGATTGGGAAGAGTTACTTTTAGCAGCTACCACAAAGCTTTTGCTAGAATTTCCAAGCATTTGTGATGAACAGAAAGATTACGTCACTCCTGCTTGCTTTGAAATATCTCCTTCCTATGTGGGGGAAGTTATATTCATTAACTTCCAGATGAGATATTAGCAGCATGTTGGTGTGTGCTAATGAATATCTAAAGAGTGCCAGAACTTGGCTAGTCTTAGGGATTGTCTAAGTGAAAAAACATATCCTGTGCTCAGAAGGATCTCACAGCTAGCTTGTACATTAGGACATTAAGCCTAGTTTTAGCTCATATCTGAAAGCTTTAACTAGTATGAGTATGGCAATATTTATTTTTTAAATTAAAGTACTCCTGATTGTGGGAGCTAATGAGATGTTTTATCAGTATTCTTAAAATCATGGCAAGTTCACTTTCATTTTTTTACCACAATCAGTGACACTTTGGGGTTAGAATGTGAAATTCCACTATTTTTCTTGATGTAGTATTTCTTATCCAATTCTAGAATATGGAAAAGTCCACATTAGGTGAGTTTCTAATTCATTTTTGACTTAATAAATTTCTAAACAAAAATCCTATCCACTCCTATTTAAAGATTTTCAAAAGAGAATCATTATATTAGCCCATTCTCACATTGCTATGAAGAAATACCCAAGACTGGGTCATTTATAAAGAAAAGGGGTTTAATTGACTCACAGTTCTGCATGGCTGGGAAGGCCTCAGGAAACTTACAATCATGTTGGAACACACCTCTTCACAGGGCAGGAAGAGAGAGAATGAGTGCCAGCAGAGGTGATGCCAGATGCTTATAAAACCATCAGATCTCATGAGAATGTACTCACTATCGGGGGAAATTGCCCCCATGATTGAATTACCGCTACTTGGTCCCACCCTTGGCACATGGTGATTATTACAATTCAAGGTGAGATGTGGAGGGGTACACAGAGCCAAACCATATCATTCGGCCCCTCGGCCCTTCCCAAATCTTATGTCCTTACATTTCAAAACATAATCATGCCTTCCCAAAAGTCCCCTAAAGTCTTAACTCATTCCAGCATTAATCCAAGAGTCCAAGTCCAAAGTCTCATCTGAGACAAGGCAAGTCCCTTCTGCCTATGAGCCTGTAAAATCGAAAGCAAGTTAGTTACTTCCTAGTCATAATGGGAGTGCAGGCATTGGGCAAATACGCCCATTACAAATGGAGAAATTGGCTGAAACAAAGGGGCTACAGGCCCCAGGTAAGTCCAAAATCCAATAGGGCAGTCATTAAAACTTAAAGATCCAAAATGATCTCCTTTGACTCCATGTCTCACATCCAGGTCACACTGATTCAAGAGATGGGTTCTCACAGCCTTGGGCAGCTCCACCCCAGTGGCTTTGCAGGGTAAAGCCGTGCTCCTGGCTGCTTTCATGGTCTGACATTGAGTGCCTGTGGCTTGTCCAGGCACATGGTGCAAGCTATTGGTGGATCTACCATTCTAGGGGCTGGAGGATGGTGGCCCTTTTCTCACAGCTTCACTGTGCAGTGCCCCAGTGGAGACTCTGTGTGGGGGCTCCAACCCTATATCTCCCTTTAGCACTGCCGTAGCATAGGTTCTCCATGAGGGCTCCTCCCCTGCAGCAAACTTCTGCCTGGACCTCCAGGCATTTCCATAAATCCTTTGAAATCTAGGCAGAGATTCCCAAACCTAAATTCTTGACTTCTGTGCATCCACAGTCTCAACACCACATGGAATTCACCAAGGCTTGGGGCTTGCACCCTCTGAAGCAATGGCCCAAGCTGTACCTTGGCCCCTTTTATCCATGGCTGTAGCTGAAGCAGCTGAGACACAGGGCACCATGTCCTGAGGCTGCACAGAGCAGGGGTGCCCTGGGCCCACCCCATGAAACCATTTTTCTCTCCTAGGCCTCCAGGCCTGTGATGAAAATGGCTGCCAGGAAGGTCTCTGACATGCCCTGGAGACATTTTCCCCATTGTCTTGGTGATGAATATTCAGCTCCTCGTTACTTATGCAAATTTTGGCAGCTGGCTTGAATTTCTCCCCAGAAATTACTGTACTAGTCCATTCTCATGCTACTATTAAGAAATAACTGAGACTGGGTAATTTACGAAGAAAAGAGGTTTAATTGACTCACAGTTCTGTGTGGCTAGGAAGGCCTCAGGAAACGTACAATCATGGTGGAAGGCACCTCTTCACAGGGTGGCAGGAGAGAGAATGAGTGACAGTAGGAAAATGCCAGACACATAAAATTGGGTTTTCTTTTCTATTGCATCGTCAGGCTGCAAATTTTCCAAACTTTTATGCTCTGCTTCCTCTTGAATGCTTTGCTGCTTAGAAATTTCTTCTGCCTAGGTTATGCACAGTGGCTTACACCTGTAATCCCAGGACTTTGGGAGGCTGAAGCAGGTGGATCACCTGAGGTCAGGAGTTTGAGACCAGCCTGGCCAACATGGTGAAACCCTATCTCTACTAAAAATAAAAAATTAGCTGGGCATTGTGGCATGGGCCTATGGTCCCAGCTACTTGGGAGGCTGAGGCAGGAGAATTGCTTGAAACCAGGAGGTGGAGGTTGCAATGAGCTGAGATCATGCCACTGCACCCCAGCCTGGGTGACAGAGTGAGACTCCACCTAAAAAAAAAAAAAAAAAAGAAAAGAAAAGAAAAGAAAAAAGAAATTTCTTCTGCCAGATACCCTAAATCATCTCTCTCAAGTTCAAAGTTTCATAGATCTCTAGGGTGGGGCAAATGCCACCAGTGTCTTTGCTGAAGCATAGCAAGAGTCACCTTTATTCCAGTTACCAACACATTTCTCATCTCCATCTGAGACTACTTCGGCCTAGACTTCCTTGTCCATATCACTGTCAGGATTTTGGTCAAAGCCATTTAACAAGTCGCTAGGAAGTTCCAAACTTTCCCACATTTTCTTGTCTTCTTCTGAGCCCTACAAACTGTTTCAACCTCTGTTTGTTACCCAATTCCAAAGTTGCTTCCACATTTTTGGGTATCTTTACAGCAATACCCCACTACTCCCAGTACCGATATACTGTATTAGTCCATTCTCATGCTGCTATGAAGAAATACCCCAGACTAGGTAATTTATAAAGGAAAGAGGTTTAATTGTCTCACAGTTCCACATGGCTGGGAATGCCTCAGGAAACTTACAATCATGGTGGAAGGCAACTCTTCACAGGGTGGCAGGAGAGAGAAGGAGTGACAGCAGGAAAATGCCAGACACTTACAAAATCATCAGATCTCATGAGAACTCACTTACCGTCACAAGAACAGCATGGGGAAAACCCCATGATTCAATTACCTCCACTTGATCTTACCCCGTTGCCATGTGGGGATTATTACAATTCGAGGTGAGATTTGGGTGGGGACATGGAGCCAAACCGTATCAATCATGCATGCTAAAAGAAAATATGATAGGTATACATTTACTCTATTGCCTGATTAAAACACAAACACAGAATTCCTCACATAAAAGATGTTTATCCAGATACACAGCCACCATATTTTCTCATCTTTAAGAGATTATTATTTATATGTAATGTTATATTATGACCTCATATTCATGGGGGAAACAGGAGTACTCACTTTGTTTTTGTGTATCAGACACCAGACATTTGTTATAAATGCCAATGTCTTGCATACCTCAGTTTAAAATGTGTACATGCTATCCTTTATGGGTTTCTCCAAATGTTGTATAGTTTCCAACCATAACTGAAATGGATGCAGTAAATAGAAAGACAAATTGAATTTTTTTCTTACAAGTCAGTTACACCTCTTTGTGAAGAATCATCATCTGGTGACTTCAAATGATTTAAATTATATTTTTACTATGATCACATTTTATACAGCTATTTTAAGTTTTCTTGTGTTCTTTAGGCCATTTGAGGACAGTGAAGAATATACATTTTATATATATTATTTATTGTATTATATAACATATATAAATATAATTTGCCTTCTCTTATATTTATCTTAAGGAAATTGTCCAGATTGGTTTTAAATGAACTATGTTTTCACACGAAATAGATTAGGAATTCTAGGCCACTTCATGGCACTATATTGAGACACTTTCTGTACTGACTCAGAAAGTAATAAAGCTTGAAAAGTTATATGGTGGATCCTAAAGAACCCGTAACAAGGAGTCTTCTAATTTCATATTATTCTGAGGCTGATGTGTGTCAATGTACAAGTCATAACACTTCTTCATGGTTTGGCTTCTTTACCCCCCTACCTAATGAGAATATTTGTGGAGATAACGCAGCCACATTGGCTACAAAAATCTTCTACTGATTTCACTTCTAAGATTGTGAAGAATTGTTAATCTGTGGTTGGGGCTAGACTTAGAAAATATGCAATTTTTTCTAAGCTTAAACTTCCAAAACTTATCCCTTCCTTGTCAGCCTACTGTCCTCTGGGGTATACATTTAACTTCAAATATATTTTGGTGCAGGAGTGAGGCAAAGCCTTTATGTACTGCAATAGTGACTATTACCTTGCTCTCTGTCTCACTAGAGGTCTAACTGACTTCCTTGCATCCTACATAAATGCTTTTTTAAAAATAAAATTTGAGGGTCAGTTTTCCTTGATATAGAACTCCTTTGGACAGCAAGTCCTCTGACCTAAACCCAAGGGTCATTTCTTGGATATTAGGAATCTAATGAAGCATTTCTAGTACGTCCGAAAAAAATCCCTAGGGCAGATATCTTCGAAATTACTATTTCTCCTGATAGAAACATAATGCAAATACCTGATTTAAAAAGCTGGTCCAGTCTGTAAAATGTCTATTATATACACAGAGGAGAGATTTAAAAAGTGATTTTAAAGTCACATTCTCCTTTCTCCCTTGTGCACTTAACTGACTCAGAATAGCTAACACTATCCATTCTGTTCACAGAACATGCTATTCTCTGTCCAGGACTTGCTGAAAAAGCAGAGCTAGCAAGCTAGTAGCCTACTCTAGTGTCTGGTATGTTTGTGCAGTTCTGCTACCAGTTGGCTTGTATGCTTAGCGCAGTGTATTCCCAAACCACTTGTGTCAATTATTATTATAATTATGTAATTTAATTGATAATCTGTGAGTTAATGTAGTATGAGTGTGAAAAGAGAGTTGTTTTCATGATAACTAATTAGAATGCTCTGGAAAGGCTTGATAAAGGTGAATTGCTAAAAATACTGTTTACTGTCAAATTAAGTGTGAGCTGTCAAATTAAGTGTTGTTTATATTTGACAATTGAAGGGAACATTATTAGAATGTAGATATTTGCTTTTCAGTAATATTGAAAAATTCTTGACCTACTTAAAAGACACTATGTAAAAATTGTTTATAATGGCTTATATATATGGTTAAAGAAAGAAAATGAGGAATTACAACCAGCAAATTCACATATTTTTTAAGGAAATACCTTGTTCTACATCAAAAATATTAGATAATGGGTGTGCCTTATTTTTCATATAAAATAAAATATTTAATATTTGATATATACATATATTTCCTGCTTTTTCAACTATCTGACCAATCACTGTTCTGGATAACATACGACCCTGTATACTGTAAATGCTCCAGTCCAAGTAATTGCCTTTTGCTTCTTTTTTTTTTTTTTTTTTTTGTTTTTGAGATGGAGTCTCGCTCTGTCGCGCAGGCTGGAGTGCAGTGGTGCTATCTCAGCTCACTGCAAGCTCCGCCTCCTGGGTTCACGCCATTCTCCTGTCTCAGCCTCCCGAGTAGCTGGGACTACAGGAGCCCACCACCACGCCCGGCTAATTTTTTGTATTTTTTAGTGGAGATGGGGTTTCACCATGTTAGCCAGAATGGTCTCAATCTCCTGACCTCGTGATCCGCCCGCCTGGGCCTCCCGAAGTGCTGGGATTACAGGCGTGAGCCACCGTGCCCGGCCTATCTTTTGCTTCTTATTTTAACTTGGAACCACCAAATCCCCACAGTAGAAAGTAGATTCTTTGCTTGGTCAAGTTTAGTTTCCCTAACATGCTATATTCTTCTGAATGAAGTTTCTACTATCTTCCCAGAATCCTTTCCCACCTTTTTCACATACATCTGACAGTAGAGCCATATCTCACTTCCAACTACACTAATCATGTCATAGATTTTATGTCTCTGATTGCACTATTTGGGATTCCATCAGCCTCCCACTTACCTGCTCCATCTGCTTTGTCCCCTAACAAAGTCCTCCTCAAATATTCCCACTCAAATATTCACCTCCTTTGTGTAATCATCTCAGCAGGGAACTTCTTTCATGTTACAACAGTACTTTGCCCTAGCACTATTCCTCACCGAGTAGCATTTGTCACTCTTAGCCAGAGTCTAAGCTTCTTTATGGGGAAAGAGTAGGTATTGATTTTTTATGTATTTTCAAATCCTAGCAAAAGCTAGGTATTCAGTAATGTGTGTAGAATGAAGTAACAAAAGATAAAATTTGTTTTACATTGAAGGTTGAACTAACAACTAGAATCTTTAGAGAGTAAGAACTCCCTCAGATGTGGGTGAATTCCCTCATCATTATACCTTAAATTACCTTCCTTCTCTTTTTTTTTTCCACAGTTATTCTTGAATTTATTGTCTTAACTTTCATACCTCCTAAGCCCACTTTATTTCAATTTCAGCCCCTGACAATTTATGGAAGATTTTTAAGAAAATGGTAAACAACCACTGACAGGGAATTCTAGTAGAAATTGAACTATCAGATGCTGGGTTGGACCAGATTAAATTTAAGGCCCTCTCTTGCCTTGATATTCTGTGAATTACCTTTCAGTAACTCACAGATTTATGGTGCCCTTCACGTCCCACCATATGGACTGTCATCTATTCCATTCTGTAGCCATGACTCTCTTGTGGAGCCTCTCTTTCATCACCTAATTAGTGATACACAAGAGAGAATGGGTGAAGTACTCATTTACCATCTTACCTGCTTCCTAACAAATACACAGCCAAGGGGATGTGCTCCGCACAATCAGAGGTTTGTCCTGGCAGATGGGTAGGCTTGATTACGTATGTCCATATACTATTCTTTGTTGTCAGAGGCTAACAAAATGATAAAATGGATAAAATGTGTGTGTGTGTGTGTGTGTGTGTGTGTGTGTGTGTGTGTATGTGTTTCCTACTCTGTAGCCTTATAGTCTACATAAAAGAAAGAACAGTGTACTTTTCTATGTATAAAGAAAGTAGCAAAAAAAAAAAATAAGGTAGAGATAGATATGAACACTGTGTCACATCCCATTGTTAAATGTATTCAGAAGGTCTGGGGTGAAGATGGTTCAGTGCACCTCTTCTGGTTATACCTGGGCACGAAAGCTGGCAGAAGCAGATTTGACTCAGGACTAGCAGTTCTCTAGGACTAAATGGATATGGGAACAACAGGGTCTTGAGAACTCAAGTTGAATGTCAATTTCTGTCACAAATCTGCCACATACTCAAAGATTTCATTACAGTCAAAGAGCAGTACTAGTGGGGCATTTAATAGGACTACTAAAATTTTAGATATTACCTTAGATCCCAGTATTTGTAACAAAAAATATTTAATTTAATGTCCTGATGCCCTATAGATAATTCTGCTCCTTCTGGTCAAGGGGTGATCATTTCATTTCTTTGTTGATTATTTCCTGAAGACATGTTATATAAATACATTCTACCACAAGTGGTTAAAAACTTTCAAGTCTTGTTTCTTTGTGATTATATGTGGCTGAAGTTTATTTCTCTAGAGTTATGTTGTTGAAAGCAATTTGGTTTAAGAGTCAGGACAAAAAGTAGAAATTTATCCATATGACTTTCTATTGTACTTACAGAAGCAAAGGCACTAAATAAGTTTATACAGGGCTCTGAAAATTTACTTTGAGCAGCACAAGAAAATAAACATTTTGAAACAGCGTTCCTAGAAATCTGGTTAATGCTAGCATCAGAAATTGTGTGTGTATGTGTGTGTGTGTGTGTGTGTGTGTGAGACAGAGGTGAGAGTGGATAGTAGGAGGTGAGAAAGACCTACAAACAATAAGAAACAAAAATGTACTTCATCAAACATCTATAAAGTCAAACAGGACAGAGACCATAAACAAATGAACACTTTCAGGCCAGGCGCGGTGGCTCACGCCTGTAATCCCAGCACTTTGGGAGGCCAAGGTGGGTGGATCACGAGGTCAGGAGTTCAAGACCAGCCTGGCCAAGATGGTGAAACCCCGTCTCTACTAAAAATATGAAAATTAGCTGGGCGTGGTGGTGCACACCTGTAGTCCCAGCTACTCAGGAGGCTGAGACAGAGAATTGCTTGAACCCGGAAGGCGGAGGTTGCAGTGAGCCGAGATTGCGCCACTGCACTCCAGCCTGGGCGACAGAGCAAGACTCCGTCTCAAAAACAAAACAAAACAAAACAGAACAAATAAGCACTTTCGAAAACTTACTAGAAAGTCCAATTGAGGGTATGTGGGCTTGAAGCACATTGGGTATATCATTTAACCACCCAAAATTACACATTTCAAGTTCTTATCAAACAAAGTTATATATATCAGACACTTAAAATGAAAACTGACATGAGTACCAGCTATTGGATGAAGACAACCCCTTAAGTTCACCTGTTAGCAGTATCTGTAACCTGCCTTTAGCTGTAACTGATTCAAGTGTATGTCCTTGGATTAGAGAGCAAAGCATTCTTGTAGACAAAATTAATTGGTAAAATATAGGTATATGATTTAATGCACCAAAAATGAGTCACATGGAAGACAGAAATTAATTTATATTCATAACAAAATTACCCCTTGGCTTGTTGACATCAGAGAGCAAAATAATTCTGGGACGGAGAGGAATTCAGGTTAGAGCTGAGGGATTTTGCCAGTTATACAATTACCTTGTGGCCTGAAGGGGCCAGTGTCTTGCCCTAGGCAATGCTATCACTCTCAAGTATTCCAAAGCCCTAAACAATTCACTCAATTCTCTACCAAAATTGTATGCATAGATGATAATCCAGGGGAACTGGGGAGCTCCAGATGCCCTGTTATTAATATCTGGCCTCCAATATTTCATTCAGAAAGTAATGACTTTGGTTCCTTGGACCCTCAGCAAGAAACTAAAACAAATGTGACCACACTTTATAATAAGTGACAAATCTCTCCTTGCTCCCTTTTGGTATTCATTGTGATATCATTAATCAGTGCTGAACTCCTGATAATAAATCTTGATGCTCCCAATAATGTGAAAATGCATTATTCCCCTGTTGTCCAGTATTCTGTATGCCACACTCTTTGTTATAAACAGCTAGAAAGTTCTAGGAAAAGCGTTTAGTTTAAATTCAGCTATTCAACTATTTCACTTTTGAGACTATCATGACTACCTTGGGATCTCATTAACTGTGAAGATTGCTTTGTCATTTGTCTATTTTCCCTGGAAGGAAAATAAAATTCTTTCTTTTTGATTTTGAACCTGTAGTCTAGTAATGTTTGTTTTTTCAGTCTATATACTATGAATATGCATATTTGCCTGTTTTAGTATCCAAGGCAGATGATGGACATAAAAAGAGAGAGAAAAATTAGGTCCATTTGATCCACTTCCTGATGGAAACATTATCCATCTGTTCTTAATAGACCATAATCAGCCCTATTTATTTTCCATTTTTTTCCTAAAAGAAATTGATAAAGACAAAATAAAAGATGCATTTAGGACTTGAGAAAAATAGTTTCCTCATTATGAATCTTTACTAGATCAAATTCATATTGTGTCACAGATTACATCATGAAAGCAATATTAACAAATTAAGATAATACTCTTACAATGTGCAATCAAAACAGGAACAGTTGGCATTTGGTGTATGACTCACATTTTTAAATGTATTTTTTATCAAAATAATAGTAATATCTATTTTAAAAATTAATGGGTTTATAAAATAAGACTTCGAATAAAAGCATATTCTCCTGTACCACACCCAGGTCCTGCTTCCTTGAAGAACTACGTTCAATTCTTTTGGCTGTTTTGTTCCATATTAACCTCATATTTCTAAATTAAACGGTTTCTATGTGTGCATTTATTTAAACTTCATGTTATTTTTCTTCTGGTATTGTCCCACCATAGTTATATCATACTATTTAATTAAATTAATGTTTATTCACCTTTCCATTATTGCACATTTATTTTGTTTTTCTTAGAGTTGAAAATTGCATCACTTTTCATAATAACGAAGCTATTTTTCTCTCTAATTATCACTAATTTATTTCACACTCTTCCATAGAACTGTGAAACACCTTTTAGTACTTTTTTCCACGTGGTAAACTGTATTAGATATTATATCAACTTCATTTTTTTAAAATCAGGAGACATCTGATGTGGAGTCCTCCCAGACTAACTGTATGTTAAAGGGATCTTGTGCATGATTCCTGAGTGTGCGTTCATACAGGCTATGATGTGAGTGGCAGACCCTAGCCCCACTGTGACCAAGCTGTGCAGTGCAGAAGACCTTCGCTTCCTCGTGCATCCTACCTAGTTGTTCCAAACTACACTAGTTGTTCTCTACGCCTGATGCAGGACTGTTGTCAGGGGTCTTCCCTTATTCCCTTCATTTCTCTCTGTGTTCTATTTCCCATTTTCTGGATTTCATTCTTTCCGCTTTCTTGGTTCTCTGCTTCATTTCAGTGGAGCTCTTTTTTAGTAGGTACCCGGAAAACAAGCAAGGCATGAAAAGCTTTCAGGTTTGATGGTGTCTTTACTCTCATACCTGCTTGATTGGTTGGTTATAAAATTATAGTTCAAAATATTTTTCCTTAGACTTTTTAGGGCATTTCTCACTGTTACTGTTGAGAATTGCTATGTCATATTGTATCATGGTCCTTTATGTATAATCATTTATTTTTATCTATAGAAGCTCTTTATACAAAGTATGTTGAAGTTTTATGTTAATGTGCCTTAGGGTAGGTCTTTTTCAGTTCACTGTTCTTGGTGCTTAAATAGCTTTTTCATTATGGTGACTAACTTCAGTTGTGGGAAATATTATTTCTTACATAATTTTTGCTTCCATTATTTTTCGATTTTACCAGGAACACTTATTAGGTAGATGTTTGGTTTCTTGTATTAGCCTTTAATTTTCTTATCCTTTTTCCCTGGAGAGTTTTCCAACTCTTGTCTCTTGATCTTTTTTTTTTCTTTTTTTAATCTTCTTTAATATAAGATTGACTCATATCTTTCAAACTTTCTATAGAAATTTGTATTTCAGCTATACTGTTTTAACATTTTTATGTGCTCTTCCTGTTCTTAGGACCCCATTTTAAAAAAATTTCAACCTTTTCTTGTTTTTTTGAATGAAGTAGCTTCTTTTATCTTTCAAATAATGTTTTTTACTGCATTACATTGTCTCTGTTTCTGCCAAGTTTCTTTTATCTGTTGTCTCTTTTCATGTTAGAGGGTTTTCTCAAATCTCTTTTGGTTCTCAGAAATCATTCAAATTTAAAAGTGAGGATTAAAAAACCGATTGGAAACTTTATGGTGTATGCATCAAGTGAGGTGTTATTTATAAAATGTGGGTATAAGAGAGAACCAGATTCATTGTGGGTCCCCCTGAATGTCTTATTGACCTTTTCTCTGATCATTTCCTCCAGAGATTAATTCACTATACTGTTAGAATGTCTGGCTGCTAGCATAATAAGAACTTAGGTGGGAGAGAAAATTGGAAGCTCATTGTTTAGTACATAGGATTTAACTTTATGCTCCTGTAGTTCCTCCCTGCCATCCCCATGTTCTCAGCCTCTCTGGTCAATTTATTTAATGACTAAAGCTCTCCCTCTCTTTCCAGAGGGAGTAGTTTGGTTGTCTGGAGTAGGCGTCTTGGCCTGAGAAGAGGGATTGTCTAATTAGTCCTAATATATACTTCTGCTGTCAGCCCACTACTCACCAAATTCTCCACTTACAAAGGCTTTCTTGAGCCTGTTCAGAATTCTGTAGCATAAACTGGCTTCATCTCACTGGTGTGCCCCACTGAATGGGCCAACATTTTAGTTGTCTCCACACAATTAAGTATGTTACAACTCATGCATTTCTTTTCCGTCTCCTAACATTTGTGGATATCTCTTGCTCTCTGTTGTTTCATTTTATTTTCCTTGTGGTTTAAAACTCTATTATCTTGTTACTGTTATTTTCATAGGGGTTCAGAAGGGAATAGACACAAATACATGTGTAAAATCTGCCATGTTTAACAGGAAATTCTGTAATATAATTTTACATTTCAAAGAAATTGCCCTATTGAAAATATCTATGTTTATATATATTTGTGAATCCTATTTCTGTAGACTATTTCTGAGTCTTTATAGAGAGGATGAAAACCTTTTTCCCAAAAATATAGGTTAAGAAAAAATATCTTAAAGATATGAAAGTGTTTGCCTCTAAGGAGTGGGTTTCAGTATCATAGCAAATAGGTGTGGAGAGGTGAACAGGCAAATTACCATTCTTTTTCCACAAGCCTTTTCATTCTAATTAGACTTTTAAATTAAGTGCTTATATGACCTAAAAAAATGAAAAATTAAAATACGCAAACAAAACCGTAACTAAATGTAGGCTAGTGCTACCCACCCACCATTTAGTATTCCTTTCAATGATGTTCAACAGTGAAGTTTAGGAAATCTCTTTGTTGTTGAGTAGACTCACTTGACTAATGAGCTAGCCAAGACCAGCCTGAATTATTAGTATTTGAATAAATTAATTAAGAAATTATGAGAAATTCCCCTCTGGCATAAAGAACCATGGTAGATCAAATAGGAAAAAGCATTTTGAAGTAGATTTTTTAAATTAAATTATTATTTTCCCTTCTTAATAAATATTACCACATTATCCATGTTGCTCATGTCAAATATATAGGAGTCATTCTCGATTCCATTTTACTGCTTCATTCCTCATATCCAATCCATCAGCAGGAACTGTTGGTTATACCAAAAATATATCCAGATCTCTCTATTTCTCTTGACCATCACCTGACTCAAGCCACCATCTTCTCACTC
The DNA here is from genome assembly GCF_029281585.2 of Gorilla gorilla gorilla. Lineage (NCBI taxonomy): Eukaryota > Metazoa > Chordata > Mammalia > Primates > Hominidae > Gorilla > Gorilla gorilla. The sequence continues at coordinate 107,530,101 of NC_073228.2, forward strand.
CTGGACCACTGTAATGGCCACCTTACCATTTCCTGGCTTTTATATTTTCTCCCACTCATCCATTCTTTGAACATCAGTCAGAATGATCTTTTAAAAATGTGAGTCAGGTTACATTACTCCCCTCTTCAAAACTCTCCAAAAATTCTCTGTTATGTTTAGATGTCACCGGTGGGTTCCTTGAGCTATGAGATGTTTACCAAGCTGAGTAGAGAAAGAGAAGAAGATTTGGCAGAGGAAAATGTCTAAATGTGATGCAGGGCTGACAGAATATTGGTCAAACCCTCCATAGAGAGCTCTAGAGTGAATATGGCTCATCAGATTTCTCCTCCAGGAGGCTGACACTATTGGAAGGTACATGACATGCCTCCCCAGCCCTTCAATGCATACAGTCTATCCTGGAAAGGGTATGGCCTAAGGGAAGGCTATTGGTTGACTACATGTTTCACAGGTGGGCAGTAAGTCCTTTCTTGAAGGGGGACTTGAGTATGATAAAAATATCATATTCTTCTTTTTTTCTTTTTTTGAAATGGAGTCTCACTCTGTCGCCCAGGCTGGAGTGCAGTGGTCTGATCTCGGCTCACTGCAAGCTCCATCTCCCGGGTTCACGCCATTCTCCTGCCTCAGCCTCCCAAGTAGCTGAGATTACGGGCGCCTGCCACCATGCCCAGCTGATTTCTTTTTGTATTTTTAGTAGAGATGGGGTTTCACCATATTAGCCAGGATGGTCTTGATCTCCTGACCTCATGATCCGCCCACCTCGGCCTCCCAAAGCGTTGGGATTATAGGCGTGAGCCACCACGCCCAGCCAAAAATATCATATTCTTGTAATCTCCTATAAGGCTTTGGCATGAGGCCCTGGACACTATTACCAACTTTATTTCCTAATACTTGTATTCTTCATCTTGTTCCAACCACACTGGCTTTCTTCTTCCTGCTCCTCCATCATACTGAGCTAATATAAAAGTTAGCTGTCCCCTCTGCCTACAATGTTGGTCTGTATATATTTGCACAACTATTCCTTGTTGACATTCCTACAGATCAAATGCTACTTCCTCAGAAAGACTTTAACTCCCTGTATGAGGCCATACCTCCAACTCTGGACTCTTTTACATCGTTCTATTTTATTTTCTTTAAAACGTTCACTTATCACCATGTGTTTTAGTCCCTTCAGGCTGCTATAACAAAACATCACAAACTGGGTGGCTTGTAAACAACTTATTTATGTGTCACAGTTCTGGAGGCTGGGAAGTCCACGATCAAGGTGCTGGTAGGTCTGATGTCTGGTGAGGGCCTGCTCTTGGGTGCATCCATGGTGCCTTCTCACTGTGTTCTTATGTGGTGGAAGGGCTAGCTAGCTCTCTGGGGTCTCTTATAAGAGTACTAATCTCGGGCCAGGCGCAGTGGCTCACACCTGTAATCCCAGCACTTTGGGAGGCAGAGGCAGGTGGATCACCAGGTCAGGAGATCGAGACCATCCTGCCCAACATGGTGAAACCCTGTCTCTATTAAAAATACAAAAATTAGCTGGGCGTGGTGGTGCATGCCTGTAGTCCCAGCTACTTGGGAGGCTGAGGCAGGAGAATCACTTGAACCCAGGAGGTAAAGGTTGCAGTGAGCCAAGATTGTGCCACTGAACTCCAGCCTGACAACAGAGCGAGACTCCTTCTCACAAAAAAAAAAAAAAAAAAAAAAAAGTACTAATCTCAACCCTGTCCTATCCTACACTGGAATGCAAGCTTTGTGACAATAAAAACCTCTAATCTTTTTTGCTCTGGCATTCTCAGCATCTAGAACTGTGTCAAGAATATATATCAAGCACTTAATAAATGTTATTTTATCACATATGGAACATATGTGTTCTAGGATATGTACACTGAACATGGGATACTGAGAATGAAGGGAAGCAGAGAAGTATTTTGGGAAAGAAATGGTTTATCCAATGAAGGCAAGATTCTCCAGATGTAAAGCATAGACACCCAGTGTTCCAGCTGACAGGACCCTTTCTGACCTCCTCCCATGGTTCCACCCAAACTTCATCATGCTCTACAGACATCAAAAGATTAAACATAACTTGCAGATAATTTAGAGTGGCAATTTGGATTTCGATACTGTTTGTATATACTTTAAAGTTTGATAATGAAGCTAAATTTTTCTTCCTGACAATACTTGATATCAATTATTAAAGAATAACATTACCTTGTGCAGTATTTTTACTTATTTTATTAATAAATCCACCCATTAACTCTGTGAGTTAGGACAAATGCTATCACCTACATTTTATGGGTGAATAAATGGAGATCAGAGAGGTTAAATGACTTGTTCAAGATAAGCAGTTTTTAGGTATTTTTACCCTAAAATTTCTGTTTTATTCTACATTCACAAAAAAAAGCATAAGAAAGTGACTGAGGACAACTGTAACACTGAGTAACTCTTTTACGGGTATGGGTTGATAGACAAAAGACATAATTTATATTTCCCTGATTATTTTCTGTGTTCTTTTCTTCATTGGAGAAAGTAGCAAGTTCTGCATTTTCTGCCTCAGGGAAGGCAGAAATTCAACGTTGCCTGCCAGATGCCTCCTTTTCTAAAAACTGAAGCCCGTTAATCAGATTATGCTAGGCTTTCTGAAGGGAGAGGAAAGAGGCTGCCTTTGAAAGAAATATGAATTGGGAGAGTGCGTGCTTTCTCTCAGATTAAAAAGAGATTCTTAGAATATGGAAAGGAGTAGAAATGTGTGAGCTCTTTAACCATGGGGCACTAATGCCCTTCTTTCTGTCTCATCCTGGGTTAGGTGGCAATACCTGAAAAGAAAATGGCTGTTTCTCAGTTTGCCAAAAAGCCTTGTGCTCCAAGCACAGTGTCAAAGCATGAGAACCACTGTAGCTGAATGGACCAAATGAATGCTACTTTGGCCAAAATAAGTGTGAACTAAGAACTATTGACTTGACACACTGTAGGACTCTGGCACCTGTGAAACATCCCGTGGTGGAAGGGATACCAGTGGGAGAATAATGATGCATGTTGAATTTCATGCCCTTCTTTCTGAGAGACAAATTTATAGTCACAATTAAGTTGATGGAAAGAACATGAAAAAATTTGGTAATACTTATACATCTGATATTGTGGACTGTATTAATATCCATTTATTGCTATAACCAATGGTGAGAAACTTAGTAGCTTTAAACAACACAAATGCATTACTTACAGTGCTGGAGTTCAGTCCTAAAATCAAGGTGTTGGCAGGGCTGCATTCCTGCCGAAAGCTCTGGGGTAGACTCTGCTTTCCTGCCTTTTCTAGCTTCTAGAAGCTCCCTGAATTTCTTGGCTATTAGACCCTTCATCTTCAAAACCAACAGGGCAATATCATCAAATTTCTCTCCCTTTTGCCTTCTGTGACCTTCTATTTTCACATCTTCCTCTCTCTGACTCTGCTGTCTCCCTCTTTCCCTTTAAAGAACTTTTTTGATTACATTGGATCCATCTGGATAATACAGAATGCCCTCCTTCCTCTTAAGATCCTTAACTTACATCTTCAAAGTACATGTCATAATGTAAGGCAACATATTCAGAGGTTTTGGTTACTACATGGATAACGTTGGCAAGGCGGGGCACTAATCTACTTACCACATGAACTGAGAATATTGCACATAAATGTCATTTGGAGCAGAACATAATTTTAACTCTAGGAGGAGAGTACCAAAAACAATCAAACAGATAAACAAGATAACGCATGCTGAAATGTTTTATTACTTTTTATCATAAAAGAATCCAATGTTCGGCCGAGCACAGTGGCTCACGCCTGTAATCCCAGCACTTTGGGAGGCCGAGGCGGGCAGATCATGAGGTCAGGAGATGGAGACCATCCTGGCTAACACGGTGAAACCCTGTCTCTACTAAAAAATACAAAAAATTAGCCAGGCATGGTGGCGGGCAGCTGTAGTCCCAGCTACTCGGGAGGCTGAGGCAGGAGAATGGTGTGAACCAGGGAGGTGGAGCTCTCAGTGAGCCGAGATCACGCCACCGCACTCCAGCCTGGGTGACAGAGCCAGACTCCGTCTCAAAAAAAAAAAAAGAGAGAGCTCCACAAAGTTGTTGGATACACTACAGGCATTTGAAAAAAAAATGGAAATAATTATAAAAAGGCATAAAAGAAAATTTGAACAAAGGGAAAAATATACTATGTTGATGAGAATATGAGTTTTAAAATGATGAAAGCTTTTCTTCAAATCACTCTGTACTTCAATGCAGTTCCAATTATAGTTCCAAAAGTAATTTTTCTTGTGGAAATTTACAAAGTGATTTAAAAATTCATATGAAGGGCCAGGAGTGGTGGCTCACGCCTGTAATCCCAGCACTTTGGGAGGCCAAGGCGGGTGGATCACGAGGTCAGGAGATCGAGACCATCCTGGCTAACATGGTGAAACCCCGTCTCTACTAAAAATACAAAAAAAATAGTCGGGCATGGTGGCGAGCACCTGTAGTCCCAGCTACTCCGGAGGCTGAGGCAGGAGAATGGCGTGAACCCAGGAGGCGGAGCTTGCAGTGAGCGGAGATCGTGCCACTGCACTCCAGCCTGGGCGACAGAGTGAGACTCTTTCTCAAAAAAAAAAAAAAAAAAAAAAAAAAAATTCATTTGAAGAAATAATGGTCCATTAATAGTTCAGTAAGAAAATATAATAATATAAAGAATGCTTGATAAAAGAAGAACTCAGAAGCTGACTGATGCTTAAATGGAAACTTGATGTGCAATAAGGGAGGAAAGAAAGATGACTAAATAAATGATGTTTATGCAACTGGCTTTAATGTGGAAAGAAAATTTAGTATACCATATACAAATTAAACTATGTAAGTTATAGTACCAATATGAGACAAAAATTAAAAGCAATTAGAACAGACTATGGGCAGCATTGTTATACTTTGTTGTAATCAATATTCCTTAAGTGAGACATTAAAACATAAAGGGAAAGTTTTATCAGTATGTTCTTTTCAAAATTTAATATTCTGAGAATGTATTTTCACATATATGGCAAAGAATTACAACCAAAATTTCATGAGCTTTAGCAGGCCCCTGCATTCTTTGAAAATTATGCAGAATAGCAAAATTGTGTCCACATGCATTTTTATAGAGTTTTACTAGTCTTTGAAGTGAATACGTGTCCTCAAAATTAATGACAAAAACCACTATTCTAGGCAAATTGTTGCTAAACTACGTGTGCATACAAACACATACATATGCACACCCTCAACACAGCAGGAGAGAGGTGCTTAATTGATCTGTTCTGCAAATTCCAACATATCTGACACTTGGCTCTTCCATTGCTTCTTGACTTTCAGGCAGAATACATTTATAGCACTCTTCTCATGCAGAATGTGATTGGCTTTCTAAAGGTGTATCTATTATGACTGTCCAGACGGAAGATGGAATTTCTTGGCTTTTGCACAAAATCTATGCTAAACTTGTTTTCTCTAAGAATTAAAAATTAGGGCCGGGCGCGGTGGCTCACGCCTGTAATCCCAGCACTTTGGGAGGCCGAGGCAGACGGATCACGAGGTCAGGAGATCGAGACCATCCTGGCTAACATGGTGAAACCCCGTCTCTACTAAAAATACAAAAAATTGGTGGCAGGCGCCGGTAGTCCCAGCTACTAGGGAAGCTGAGGCAGGAGAATGGCCTGAACCCGGGAGGCGGAGCTTGCAGTGAGCCTAGGTGGCGCCACTGCACTCCAGCCTGGGCGACAGAGCGAGACTCCAACTCAAAAAAAAAAAAAAATTAAAAATTAGGATTAGCTGAACTCGATAGCTTGAGTACTGTAGCTACCTCTGTGGAAGGGTCCTTGGGAAGAAATGGTTCTCAGGATTGTCTGGAATGAGCTTTATTCTCCAGGATTGTCAGATTTAGCAAATAAAAATACAGGAAGTCCAATTAAATTTGAATTTTGTTATGAAACTCCAAAAAATGACTACTTTTTAGTATATTTTATAAAATATTTTTGACATGCTTATATTAAAAATTCATTTATCTAAAATTCAAATTCAACTAAAGTGCCATAGTGTTTCTGGCAATGCTAGTGCTGTTTAGTGTGAGGGTTCTATGTCCCACGTCTAAGTAGCTTGAGTAAGACAGAGGCATCCATTCTATAAAGCATAAACGGGATTTTATTCAAATTGCTCATTGACACAGAAAATGTCTCAACTCTGGACTCTTAGATTAAATTTATTGCAGAAGACTAAAAACCTCTCATCCTTCATTAAGATTTGGAAAAAAAAGTCATACTTTAGTTCACCAAGATTACGAAAAGCATTCAAATCATTTAAAACTCTAATTTAAGTCAAGCTTTTAAAATACCAAGAATCACAGAATCACATACGGTCTTTGAGAATGTGCTTCTTCTCCCATGTTTATCTCTTGTAGGAAAACAGCCTATTGCATGGTAAAGGTGACACCATCTTGAAGCAAAACCACCATGATGACCAGCGTTTGACTCTTGCATACCAAGGTGTTCCTGTAGCATTGACATAAAGAAACAATGCTTATAGTATAGATAACTCCTCATAAAGATGTTTCCCTAACATCCCCAGTGGTTACGAATCTTGCAAATAAGTCTGAGGCATGACCAGTTGCACATATCTTTACTATAAAAGTTTGCTCTATAAAGGATACTTTCCGGAGAGTGGGTATGGGAATCCACTGTCTCTAGATAGGTCTGTCACTTCTGTTTGTAAATCCTTATTAAGCGTTTCTTTCTGAGCAATTGGGCTTGTCAGCCTCTTTGGCCTCTCAGCTTCCATTGCCTTTGGGAGTAGGTTTACATATACCTGCTCACTGAGGAATATACCCCCAACCCCATATACCTACATAACCCACACACACATGCACACTATTATTACTAGCAAGTCTGCTGTTTGATTTTAAGTTTTATATTCCAAATACATCTTAGGTGTGCATTATGCAGAACATCAGAGAATTAATAAGTAAAAATGAAGCTTACAAAATTCTGGTCAAAATTAAAATTTTCACCATACAATACATTTTGAGTACAATAAATTTAAGGTGTTTTCCAAATCTATGTTTCTGTGATCCATGGCATTGTAGAACATTGGCTCAAATTATGCTTGATAAGTGAATGGATTATTTTTGGCAATCTAGAGGGTCTATGCATAATTTTGTGTTTTAGAATCATCCACGAAATTAAACATCATAAATAATAAATAATCTGGCTCTTTTTAACTTAATTATTATAGCAGTCCAGGGTGGGTGTGTTTTCTGGGCCAATGAGAAATATGCATAATATGAAGTCTTAAATCTAGTAATTTCCATTTTGCAATTCAAAGAAAAAAATTTAAGGATGGGTGTTGTGGTAGGCAAAATAATAAGTCCCCAAAGAGTTACTGTTGGGTCCTCACACATGGAACCTATAAATATATCATATTATATGGCATATTATATATCATATTATATTAAGATGGCAGACACATCTTAGGCACACCTAAGATGTATTTGGAATATAAAACTTAAAATCAAACAACAGACTTGTTAGTAATAATAGTGTGCGTATGTGGGTTATGTGGGTATCATATGGAAATTAAAGGTACAGATGGAATTAAGGTTGATAATCAGTTAACCTGCCACTAAAGATATTATCCTGGAATATCCAGTGAGCTCCATGTAATCACAAGAGCCCTATTGTAAGAGGGAAACAGAAGAGGTGTTTAAAGATCCTACGTTGCTGGTTTTCAAGATGGATACCATAAGTCAAGAAATGCAGATGGTCTACAGGACTTGAAAAAGAAATGTTTTCCCTACTGCCTCCAAAAGGAATGCAACTCTGTTGAGATATTCGTTTTAGCCCAGTGAAACCCTTCTTGGACTTCTGATCTGCAGAACTATAAGACAAGACATTTGTGTTGTTTTAAACCACTAAAAAATTTTCTAGTAATTTTTACAGCAGCAAATATGATATATAGTCCATATAACACAAAGGATTTTCAGTGCTTAGGCTAAAGTGTCTCTCTTCAAAGATAATGTTCTGGATTGCTATATTTAATTTTTAGCCACCATTGATTTGGGCTGCTATATGTAAGTACCTTTCTAAGTGCTTTACATATTTCATTTCACTTCATTTTTTCCTCACCCAATCAGGTCAGTTATTATTATGTCCCCTTTATAGATAAAGAGACTGATCCTAAAAGAGGTGAATTAATTTGTCTATCTTTGGAAAGTGAAATAGAGCTATCCGAGTCTAAAAAGATCTTGAGTGTTAAATTATCCATCATCTTCATTAGTGCAAATAGCTGATATGTGATGTGCACATATTTAAAACAAGTAAGTTTTTTTGGAGGGAGAGGGTAAAATGTTCTTAAGAGTCTGAAGATTAAAGAAGATAATAAGAGAATTTTGCATTAAGAAAAGTTTGCCTGTATCATTTATAATTTTGTAATCTGGGTAGATTTCTAAAGAGACACTTTTACCTGTTTCCTAGTGTGCTGGTACTGAGACATATATTTTAAATGAATTGAAAGTTGTACCCTTTCTAGCTTCATGCTAATGTTGGCATTTTGTTATACATTTAAAAGAAGATTTTGATATTAATTCAAGTTATGACCTTAATTTGTGTTGGTTGTAATTTTGGTCCTGATAAAAACATGAGTCATGAACATGACCCTGGATGTAATATTGTTAAAAGAGAAATCGATGGATGATCTAAGTAATTCACAGCAACAGCTGTCATAGTGGCCTGAATAAGGCAAAACTTAATTTTGCTCAGACCTCACTATATGATCAGGGCTTGTTGATGAAACAAAAGATGAGGAATTTGCTTTACTACTTAATTTTGGAATTGTCCAAAACCATATTTTTACTTTGTTTTATTTTATTAAAATTTATTTTGAAACAAAGAGGTACCATGAATCAAATAACTTCTGTTCAATTCTTTGCTGTATCTCCTACTTAAATGTAATCTCCTTGAGAAGTGGGGTATGTTTCATTCTTTCTTTATTCCCAGACAAATAACATGGTGGGCCCACAATAAATGATAAATAAGTGTATTGTCATTATCAGGTAAATTGTGTGTTACTTGTAATTGATATTTCCAAAAGTGTTAAGATTTGGAGGAAAAATAGGAATTGACTGAAAACTAAGAAAAGCAGTAATTTTCTCTGATAGACATCTTTTTTCTCTTTTTAAAAAGTGAATATAGCAGTATTTTAATTCTGTTTCTTGTACCATGTTGTACTGTTTTGCATCTGATTTTTAATGTTCCTATCTTTACCTGAATGAATTTCAAGAGCTGTTTGTCTTACAATTGTGAAGCCAAATGTTTTGTCCATTGCACATGAACGAAAATGTGGGCCAATTTGGCTCACCTTATTGAAAGGTCCTAGAGTGCAACTGGATTCATGGGCTATAAAACTGTCATCAGAATTCAACTTTCTCTCATCTCTTACCTCTGCATTCTACTGTGTTGGCCTCATTTCTCCAGGAGTGACAAATTATTAGCATCACAAAACCAATTTTAGGGGGAAGGGGAGCCTGAATTTTAGATTTTAGACCTTTTGCCATAATTGGTCTAATGTGGATCTTGTGACCTTCCTCAACCAATCCTGTGACTGAGCAGTTGCAAAATTCTGATTGGCTAAGCATAAATTATGCATTTCATACCTGGAGATGGATTCAGTTTTACTAGATTAAAATAGAAAAATAGAACGAGAGTGGAATCATCATTATCACAGGAAGGGGGGTAGATGCTAGGCTGCAAAATCAACAAATAATCACTAGGTCTGATTTTTCTTGACCGTGCTTTATATCCAAAGTGTGAGGAAAACAGTCAACACTTGATTATTTTGACAAATGGCACTGGGCACTCTCTTTGCCTAGTTAGGTTGAGATGAATTTAGTGTCTCCTTTGAGGATTACGAAAGTGACTTGACCTTTGTAAGCGTTAAAGTAACACCACTGACATCAGCTCAGAGAAAACTAGTTCTCCACAATCAGGTAAAAATTTGCTGAACAATGCCTGTTCTACAAGCAGATTGCAGTAAAAGATGACACACAGAAGAATTAAAGTAGCTGTTAATTTTAGATTCTTGCTAGTTTTAGTTACAAGAAAGAATTTAATTAACTTCACTTTGGGTAGATAGCAGAATAGAACATCTGCTTTCTTAATGTAGAGGGAGTTAAAATCAAAGTTTTGAGCCATTAAAATAGAAGGGTTGGGAATTCTGATTGAACTTTATAGCAGATGAACAAGTGCCAAAATATTACTTTCCTAAAGCTGCCTAGATGACTAGCTTGAGTTATTTTGGACTGTTTTAACAGCAGAGTGGGTTTGTTATTAATCAGGTGAAACCCTAAACTCATCTTTATTTATAAGTTCTATGCTATTTAAATTTATGTAGTAACCTTCTAAGAGAGAAGATTTGAGAAAGTTAAGTTTAGTAACTTAGATGAGCAAGTATATTTACTCACTGAGGTGAACTTTTCATCAATTTCTGTTAAATGGCAATGCGATTGGGATCCAAGAAAATGAATCTCGTTTACCACTCACATTCTCTTACTAATTGAAGTCAAATGAGTAAGAGTCATGCATTTACATTTGGTGCTCTGATGTGTATAGTTCTCTGGTTTGATTTCTAATCCACAAAACTCATTGATGTGGCAATATGATGCACTGAGAGCTTAGCTAGGTAACAGAAAAACGGTGCACAATGCATAAGACACTCCTCTGAAATCCAGTTCAATGAAAGATAGTGTTTAAGGCTCCCTGAATGAATTACAGCCTGGTAAAATACTGCTATAAAAGCAGCAAAACCATTAACATAGACAGTAGAGATGCTAGGCTGGAATGCTTTTATATGCCAATTTAATGTTTGCGATTATGCTGCACAGATTCAGTCCTTCATAAAACCATTTCTATGGTAACAGAGAAATGTAGAAAGCCCATAACATATAACTAAGACTTTCTAAAATTCTGACTAGTCTAAAGAATATGTTATCTTCTTTTAATGCACAAATTTGAGAAATTGAAAATTACTGAATAACACATGAAGTAGAAGATCTGATATCTTACAGTTAAGCCTCCTGAAAGCCTTATTTGATAGCTTATTAAATGCATCTGGTATATTTAAAAGTAAGGCTAGAGAGTGAAAAAAGAGTTGAATCTGTAAAATGCTTTAGTCCAAATAAGCTTTCAGCACTTTGGTGATAGTAAGGAAATGTAGCCAATCTTCCTGCTGGAATTTACTGTTAGGATCTTTTACAGCTTCTGAATGGGATATTGTGAAGATGCAGCACAGAGATTTCAGGAACAAATAATCAGACAGAAGATAACCCACGGAAACTTTTAATAATCTGGTTGCCTTGTAAATGCTTTCTTCAGAAATTAACTTTGGGGACTTTGGCATTTATTTTCTCATAACAAGGGTGAATCGATTATTGAACGGTTGAAAACACACAATGCATATTGATCGGTTCATGCATAGCTGCTTTCTCCCAGCAGGCACCTTGCTGCCTGCAACATATTTTTAAATAGGATTATTACTCATTAAATTACAATGACCTGGAGCACTGGCCAAATAAAATAAAAAATTGCCTTGACTCATTGTGGTTTGAAGCATTGCCATGGCCTCTCGGTGGCTTGCTTTCCCTAGTGGAAGTTGATCTGAAGGATATACATGAATGACTGCTTCAATGGCTAAAATTTAGTCAAGCAAACCCCCAAATTTTGTAGCTATAACTGAAACTTAAACATGGCCAAAGTTTTATATCATAATTACATTTTGAAGGAGTCCTTATTAAACAATATATATTTTTAGTCAAAATGGCTTATATTTTATGTAGCAATCTGTGGGCTACTCATCCAAAAGATTACACTTTAATTAAATGTTGCAATGCTGATGTGTACACAAACCTGTATTCTTTCTATGAAAATAGACCATGTTTTGTAATTATACTATATAAAGCAATCTTTTATAAATCCATGAGAATACCTGTGTGCCTGAGGTGGGAGGATCACTTAAGGCCAGGAGTTCGAGATGAGCCTGAGCCATAGAGCAAGACCCCGTCTTTACAAAAAATAATTTAAAAATTAGCCAGGTGTTTTGGTGCATGCCTGTAGACCTAGCTATTCAGAAGGCTGAAGGTCACTTGAGCTCAGGAGATAGAGGCTTCAGAGAGCTATTGTCTTGCCATTGGACTCCAGCCTGGGTGACAAAGCAAGATCCTGTCTCAAAAAACAAATCAAATTGTCTAAAAAAAATTAGTCAAATCAGTCAGCAGGAACAAAGGAACCGTCTCCCTTGATTACAGTGGCTAAGGGGAATTTTTTTCTTTTTTCTTTTTATTTGTTTGTTTAAGGCAGATAAAGAATATAGGCAATTACCTTAAGAATTCTCAGAGTATATAAAATGTATATGAATTAAATGACTGTAGGAAAGTAGGAAGAAGTATAATGTGAACATACTAACATTTTCCCAAAAGTTATATATTATTCATGTTGTCATTCTTGACAGCTGGAAAGAAAGATTATATGAAGACTTGTTATTCTCTTCCTGTCTGTACATTATTATGCCACAATTTAACCTACATTTCCATTTCACAGTCTATCTCATAATTTCTCCCTTCCTATTCTATTTACTGATACATGGACACTTGGTATGTGTATCAAATATTTATCTGAGAAATTCAGGGCCCAAGTTATGATACAAATTTGGGGGAGCCCTATGTCCCTATTCAGATGTCTTGTAACTTGACATCTATCAGCCTCCCCATTATACACTTTCACTCATTGTGGATTTGTTATTAGTAGAAAGATCATGTAATCTCATTACTTCTGACAACCTGGAGCCAAGTCACAAAAGCTCCTGTGATACAGTGTCAGGACCGTAAGGTTAATCACAAGGTCTAAATTTGCTTTCCTTTGGGAATCATGTAATGTAACTTTTGTTTTCACTTCCAGTACCATGTTTAGTTCCAGGTCTTCTGTCTCTCAGGCATTCCAATTATTGCTAAATGTCTTCATTCTGGTATGATTCTGACTTCCATATGTCTAATTGAACTATTGCAACAGTTTAGAAACTGAGACTTCCTAACACTTCAGTTAAGCCCTTGGGGCTCAGGGATTGAATAGCTACCAGTTTAGAGTTCCTTAATAACGCATTAGTGACCTTTCTACTGAGGTATGATCTCAGTATTTCCATGTTGTCTCTGTATCCATACTATTTCTCTACACTCAGAATGAACCTCACTTTCCTCTGGAGTGTTAAATAGAACCTTTTGCAACCATCTGATCATCCTATGTAAAGTGGCAACTTCTCCCTCTAGTTGTTTCGGGTATTCCCTGCCAAGTCTCTTTGCTTAGATTTCCTCCATGGCACTTATTTGACATATTATACATTTAATTGTATATTTATTGTTGGTTTCCTTCCAATTGAATGTAAGCTTCTTTAGGGCAGGGACTTTGTGTACTGCTGTTTCTCCCGTGCCCAGAATATCATCTGATTTAAGTGCTAAGTAAATATTAGTTGAGTGACTGACTAAATGAGTAAAAGGCAGAGTTTTGAGGACTAGGAATCTCATTTTCATCACAATCTCATGTGTGCTGAGACTAGGAACATTCATTGACAGTGAGATTGCCTCAACTGTAATTCATGGGTCTTCAAGGAAGAATATAAAAACGAGAGACCAAGCTGGGTCCCTGGGATTTACAAAAATGCTGACAATTGTTTTAGCTTACACAGTTTCACACTTGTACTCATTGGCCCATTCTGATAATTTATACCTTAATAAATGGATGTTGTCTGTCTCCCAGAGAAAGACAAAAAAGTGGAAGATGAAACTGATTTTCCAAAAAGTTGAATATAGTCCTTTGGAGAGCAATGATAACTGATATTAATGGATAAGAGTCTATGTAACAGCTTTGCCTTATTACTGGTTCTGAACTAAGCTATTCATTTCTAATCCTCAACAATGTACCTATTGTTTGGGCATAAAATATGAATGGATTGTGACCTTGCTAAGTAATGTTTAGAAAAGTTAACAGTTCTTTTACCATAAATCCCAGGAGAAACTAGCTCCTGGTGATAGGTCCCATGCAGAATTTTGGTTGAGGTAGTAAATAATATGGCCATTTAATACAAAGAAGTATCATCATGGAAGAGAGATCATCACTCAATCAGGGTGAATTTAAGAATGGGAATTTATAATTTGACAAATAACGTCAGCTGTTTAGGAATAATTGGCCAAATGGAATATTCAGCCTCACTTGAATGATTTTAGATTATGAGCCATGATTTTATTTCAAAAGTTAAATACTGCATACCCCTGTGAATTTTAAAGTCTAGTCAATAAGCAGAAAAAAATGAGGAAAATTAAGCTGGTTAAAGTATAAAACGTGAACATCATTTAGAGATATGAGAGGATGTGAGTTTCTGGAAAACATCTGGAACTGATGATCTTTCTTCCGTGCTGCCCATCATTTCCTTCTAAAACTTGTGCTGCTTTCTCTCTTGGATTTCTTCCCTCTCTGATTTTCCTTCCCAAGTCTTACCCACACTGAAGATTTCCTTCTCCAGAAAACTTCCCTGTCAGAATTTCTACTGAAATTTATTCTATGAAATCTTGGAGACTTTATATTTACAAATCATACATTTAAACGTTAGTTTTCTCATTCCTCAACAGGATTTTAAATAGCAGTGGGCAAGGTCCATGATGGCTTCTGTTTTTCCTCCTCCTTCTCTTTTTTCTCCTCCTCTTGTTCATCCCTTTTATTCTTCTTCCTGTATTTCATTTAACTGCTGGCTCAATGATAGAGCCGAATACATTTTCTATTTTACGGTGCTTAATACAGTTTGTGGAACAGGTAGAAAAGTTGAAAAGTTTGGAGTCAGACAGATTTGGCTTTTAATTAATTTTCTGTGACCTGCAAGTTCTCTGACCTTGGCCTAATTTCTTCTCTTTCTTTTTCAGCAACCTTCTTAAAATGATATACTTTTAGTATTGTCGTGACAATTAACTTTGATAACATATGTAACCTGTCTGCAATATAGGATATACTCAACCATGTCCTATCTCTTCTTCTCATCTTGATTTTACTCATTTGACATTGTGAAGAATGTAATTATTTGTATGGTCATGAAAACTTGTGTGGAAGATTCTAAATGAGACTTTCCTGGCTGATCTGTGCGATGTTACTTTAAGGTGTTTGGGAAAGTAGAAGATAAAAGGAAACATTCAGGTAATTGGTCATTTTGAGGTCATTTCATCATCAAAATGGTCCTTTTGAAAAAGATATTTTTTAGGCCGAGGCGGGCGGATCACAAGGTCAGGAGATCAAGACCATCCTGGCTACAGTGAAACCCTGTCTCTACTAAAAATACAAAAAATTAGCCGGGGCATGGTGGTGGGCGCCTGTAGTCCCAGCTACTGGAGAGGCTGAGACAGGAGAATGTCCTGAACCTGGGAGGCGGAGCTTGCAGGGAGCCGAGATAGCGCCACTGCACTCCAGCCTGGGCGACAAAGTGACTCTGTCTCAAAAAAAAAAAAAAGAAAAAGATTTTTTTTCCCACCTTTTTCTTTTTTCCTCCCTTCCTCCCCAATTTTCCTTTATTCCTACAGCTCTTCCTTTTGATATTATAACACTTATGTTCAGAGATAAAATGCAATTAAATAAATATAGTGGCTTATAAAGTAGGCATGTGTACAGAGGGGCAATTCAATTTTATGACATCTCAGACATAAAAAAATGGTATGTCATGATTTTACGTTTTCCTTTAGTTTGACAAACAAGAGTCAGTATGCACAAATACTTTCGATTGAAAAGGTATATTCTCCAAACACTCAGGACTTTGATTTTGAAATGATAGCTAGGTCTGATTAGGCACATCTTGCTATTATTTCAAAATGTTATCTAATTCCAGCCGTTCAACTTGACATTTCTTTCCTATATTTCTCCCTGATGATTTACATTTCCAATAATGTACAATATTAACTTCAATGTTCCTAAACTGAAACTAATTTTGTTCCTTGCCCATATTTCCTTTCACTCAGATCCATTTGTCTAGCTTCTACATGCTTGTTCAAATTTGCAACACCACCCAATTTTATGTAAACTGAAAATTTCATGATCTTTCTTCCAAACCATTACTGATGGTGGGAAATGAGAGATTTATTTTCAGTCCTTATAATCACTTCCCCCATTGAACCCTATTATTATTATTATTATTATTATTATTATTTTGTTTGCAGCCTTGAAAATGGTTTTTATTCTATAGAACTATATTTTTATAGAAGCCAATTTAAATTAATTTTTGTTTTTGAGATGGAGTCTTGCTCTGTGCCCAGGCTGGAGTGCAACAGCACGATCTTGGCTCACTGCAACCTCCGCCTCCCGGGTTCAAGTGATTCTCCTGCCTCAGCCTCCTGAGTAGCTGGGACTACAGGCCCATACCATCACGCTCAGCTAATTTTTTGTATTTTCAGCAGAGACAGGTTTCACTGTGTTAGCCAGGATGGTCTTGATCTCCTGATCTCATGATTCGCCCGCCTTGGCCTCCCAAAGTGCTGGGATTACAGGCGTGAGCCACCACGCCAGGCCAATTTAAATTAATTTTTGAGTATGAGACACAAATAAAGTGTTTTCAGAATCAGAATGTATTATGTCTGTGATATTTCCTTTGCTATTTTTTTGGTTTTATCAAAATTAAAATTTGAAGAAATTGCAGTTTTCTCTTACAATGGATCAAAGTTGCTTTGCTTTTTATATCATTTTCTGTATATTTTAAATATTTCTCTTGCTTTTCGTTTGATTTTTCCAGAACTTAAAAATTTTGTGCACTAGGAGGAGGCTATAGATAGGATTAGTGCGGCTATTTGCTTTTATTCAATGTTTGGCAATATGTTTAACAACATCTTTCTTGAGAAAAATTTGTTTTATTTTTATAATAACTACTCTAGTGTAAGGGAGAAGTATTTTTGGGTCTCTAAAATAACCTTGGGTAATTTAGAAACAGTGTTTCTAATTACTGAACTTTTTTAAACTTTGGCAATAATACTTGTTTCTAAATTTTTATCATATCTACTCATACCCATATAAACTTATGTTTACTACTGATTCCATCATCTAATTTTTCTCTCTGGGCCATTTTTTTTCTGAGAAAGAAGATGCATTTTCAAAATATCTAAGGACCACATTAAATTAAAAGATATATTTCCACCATTAAAATTTTAGTTGTCCTGCAGTCACTCTCACCTCTCTGTCTTCTTTTTGGCCTTTTAGAATAATTTTGCCAAAAGCAAGCTCCTTTTTATTGCTTACTTGCCAGTACTTAAAAAAACATTGCCATGTGAAACTGGCATTCTTTCCCTTAGACTTAATGTATATGCTTATGAATCATTGTAAAATCCCAACTTAAAGTAGTTCCTACCCCAACAAGCTCTAATGGAAAAGGAAATACCTGGGAGAGGGGCATACTCAAGAATGAATTAAATATAAAGAGGGCAGCTAACCTTAGTCTCACTCTATGGGCATATTTATTATTTTAATCACTGTATGCTAGACTTCTATATCTCTTTGTCATTATTGAATTTTTTTTATTTGGCTTTTATTTGGTACCAACTAAATGGAATATTTCTAAGAAGTGAAATACTTCTAGATCATTGCAGTCTTTAACAATACAAGCAATATTCAACCAGGGATTTATAATCAGAGATTCCTTTGAATTTCTTAATTCTGTGGTATAAATGGGTCCTTGCCTATATTTTAAAAAATCTCTTTCTAATTCTTTTGCTCAGACTTAGTCTTATTCAAATGTTTTTATTTATTATTTTTTATTTATTTATTTTTTGAGATGGAGTCTCACTCTGTTGCCCAGGCTGGAGTGCAGTGGCGGGTTCACGCCATTCTCCTGTGTCAGCCTCCCAAACAGCTGGGAGTACAGGCGCCTGCCACCACATGCGGCTAATTTTTTGTATTTTTAGTAGAGACGGGGTTTCACGTGTTAGCCAGGATGGTCTCGATCTCCTGACCTTGTGATCCACCCACCTCAGCCTCCCAAAGTGCTGGGATTACAGGCGTGAGCCACCGCACCCGGCCGGACTTATTCACATTTTAAAATTAAACAAGGTTTTCTTTAAGGCTACTAATCTCTGCCCAGGCCATGTGGCTCACGCCTGTAATCCCAGTGCTTTGGGAGGCCTAGGCAGGTGGATCATTTGAGGTCAGGAGTTTGAGACCACCTTCAACAATATGGTGAGACCCCATCTCTACTAAAAATACAAAAATTAGCCGGGCATGGTGGCAGGCTCCTGTAGTCCCAGCTACTCGGTAGGCTGGGGCAGGAGAATCACTTAAACCTGAGAGGTGGAGGTTGCACTGAGCCACAATAGTGCCATTGCACTCCAGCCTGGGCGACAAGAGTGAGACTCTCTAAAAAAAAAAAAAAAAAAAAAAAAAAAAAAAAAAAAGCTCGTAAGCTTTATTTAAATCATTCCTTCTGAGTTGTTTAATAATTCAGTAACCATGCACTTCGAGTATTCATTTCTTGTATTAAGTTGACAAAGGGATGACAAAAGATGGTTCCAAAATTTTTCTTTCTGCAAAAATGAAACTTTCCTTGTGTTATCTTCCTTTAGTTCACTGAACCTAGATAGAATAGGCTGCATTAAATTATATGAATTTACTTGTATTACTGTTTAAACTCGCCAATAAGAGCCTCTCCTCAGATAGTCTTTCTTGTGTCTTATAAATGGAGAAAATTTAGAAAGGACGACTTAAGAGTTGAAGAGTAAATTTGGTCGTGTGTTGATATATCATGTTCCCAAAATCATAATGCATCTCTCTATGTCTAGTCTTTTCATAAGTAAAATCAGTTCTGTTGAGTAGACTTCAGTGTTAGGGGCTCATCTGCGTTAACTGAATCTGATCATGTTTATCTCATGAGATTTTAATTGGTAGGATGCATTATGCATTCAGCCCCAAATTAGTGATTATCTATCTATGGAGTGCAATAGAGTTATTGATCACATCACATTTTAACATACTAGCAATTCAATAGCTATTTCTAAAATTTTTAAATTTAAAATTTAATATATTTTTTGTAAGGATAATCATTTACATGGCTCAAAAGTTCAAAAACTCTAAAATGGTAGACAGTAACAGTTTAGCCCAAACCAGTGTTTCTCAGTCACCTGATTGTTTTCCATACAAGAATCCAAAGTTGGCCAGGGACAGTGGCTCATGCCTGTAATCCCAGCACTTTGGGAGGCTGAGGTGAGCGGATCACGAGGTCAGGAGTTCGAGACCAGCCTGGCCAACATAGTGAAACCCCATCTCTACTAAAAATACAAAAAAATTAGCTGGGCATGGTGGCAGGCACCTGTAATCCCAGCTACTTGGGAGGCTGAGGCAGTATAATTGCTTGAACCTAGGAGGCGAAGGTTGCAATGAGCCGAGATTGCGCCACTGCACTCCAGCCGGGGTGACAGTGTGAGACTCCGTCTCAAAAAAAGAAAAAAGAAAAAGAATCCAAAGTTATCCCTTTATTTTTATCCTTTTAAAAATATTATAAACATATATAAGCAAGTATATAACTGTCTTTCTTAATTTTTTAAAAACAAATGGTAGAATATTATAGTCATACATATTAGAGGTCATTATTTCATATTAGTACATAAAGATCTTGCTTACTCTTTTACTATAAATGCAACATATGGATATACCATAGCTTATTTAATTGGTCCCCTATTAATTGATATTTAGATTGTTTCCAGACTCATACTAGTGCAAACAATGCTACGTTGGATGACGCTGAATATGTTTTTCTCTACCCATCTGAGTTGAAATCAATAACTCTTCAACGTACAATATTTGACTCTGATGTAATAATTTGGTGCTTTGCTTCATAATTCGATTTATGAATGTTTTCCTTTTATTCAGTTAAATTTGTAAGCATTTCCAATTAAAACAACATTTTTATCACTGAAAACAAGGGAAAGTTTTGTTTTCACAACTACCTTTATTATTTTTTCTGAGCTACCTTTTAAAGAATATAATGTTAAATGGCTGGCTCATTTTAAGTTAAAAAAAATGAAATGATTTGATGTAAGGTTTTACCTGTTCAACTAAAGTAGCATGAGAATATTGGAAGAAAAGGAATTTGAAGGATAACTTTCTATAGGAAATTAAAGGATCAATGAATGAAAGGAGGAGCTTTCTTCTTAGTTGTACATCCAATTACAGTAGTTATGAATCTGGATATGACAAGGTTGTTGGGTTTTCTGCTTCCCACACTTGACGTTGACTATAGGAAAAAAAACAGACATTCATTTGGGGTTTATTACATTATGGAATTATGGATACAGTGACAAAATCCCAACATCTCTCTTCCTGTAATTACATTTTCACCTCCTCATGCGGTGCACACCTGTGCCTTGTTGGCAATTGTACTCGATGGGAAGTCACACATCACATAGCTCCAGTAAGGGAGGAAATTAGTTTCTTGCAATATGTGTCCTTTCAGGTGACACTGAGTGTTTCTTACTGAAGACTTGCAAACTAAATAAATAAAAAGATAGGAAAAATCTTTGAATAGAATTCAGTGCCAGAGAGTGTCTGGCGTGAAGGGTACAGACTGTTATGCCATGGGTGATGGAATCATAATAACTTTAGTAAATGCTCATGTCTCAGTTTATTTAAAATTTAATAGCAATTCAAGGAAGAAAGCTTTAGAATAAAATTATGTATACTAACTATGCACTTTGCGTGAATTTTCAGGCTGGCTCAGCTGAACGATAGGATGTGGCAGTATGTTCATTTGCCATATGAGTTCAACATTATCTTCCCCTGCCTCACCCCTGCCCAGTCTTCACTGGAAACGTTCTGCAGCTGTATGACTTTTCCATTGTAGGATTTTCTCTGAATTCCTTCTCTATAGTCAATTTTATCTTGGGTTTGTGGAGATGTTGTTTTGTTCGATAGTCTTCAACTTCTCATATGTTTTATTTTTTCATTTTTTGTTTTAACAGTTATTAGTTTTCATGCTACCATTTCTTTCTATGACCTAGTTTTACATGTTCACTATTTGGACTGTGATTTATTTGAATGTGTTCTTCTACTTCTTTAATGCAATTAATGTCTATATTTAAGGGGAAATTACATTTAGGTACTTACTTCGAAGATTTGGATTACTCTACAAGCAGTTTAGATATGTGATTAAGTCATAAGCAAAGAAAGGAAATCACTCAAAATTTTGTATGAGGTAATGGACATTTCACATATAAACATAAAAGTAGTCATAATGAGAAAAATGAAAACTTTTGTTGAAATTTTTAATGCTCATTTTATGATTTACTGTTTTTTTTTTTAAAAAAACATCAAAGGGCCCCATGAAATCTCTAATAATGCTGAATACTTTTAATATTTTTAATGTGATTATTCTCATGCATTCTCTAACCAGTATTTGCTCTTCTTTCCAAGTTCTCAGCTTTTAGGGAAAAATAAAACCTATTTTTTAGTTCCCACTGTCTACATTAGCTCACCTCCCTTTTTTAAGTCAGACTGTTGTGACCAGCAAAGAGAGCTGCAGTTCAGAAATCTTAATATGCATCAAGGGTTGGGAAACTGTATATCATAAGCCAAATCCAGCCCACCACACATTTTTATATGGCCTGACTGCTAAGAAGGGTTTTACAGATTTAAATGATTGAAAAAAATAAAAGAAGAATAATACTATTTTATGACAAATAAAAATTATGTGGAATTATGAGTCTTCTAGGGAGATGGTGTAGATGAACTTTTAAATATTCTTCCCATTAAGTATGTCTAAAAATATTACATAAAAAACAAACATAAGAAGACCTTGAAAGATGGAGAGAAAAAGGCAGAAAAAGGAACTCAGGACCCAAGACATAACACTGTGGTAGGTTCTTTGGGATTTCTTTTTACTTTGTATATTCCATAATTAGAGTGGAAGAAGGTAGGAACCCAGAAATGTTAATGGCACAGACAAAAACAACCACCAACACAATAGCCTACTCTTTCTAGGTAAAACATAGGAAAAGGACAGACTAGAAAAATGAAAACTTTTAGACAATAACTGCTATACTCAAGCCAAACACCATAGAGAAAACAGTAGCCTAACTTCTAACCTTACCAACAAAGACTTGAAAAATAAAACAGACATGAAGTACAAACAGGAAACAAAAGAAAATTAACAAATAAAATGGCAGACCTAAGTCCCAAGATATCAATAATTACATTAAATGTAAATGATCTATGTGCACCAATTAAAAGGTGAAGACATTTGTGCAGTGTATTAAAAAAACTTGTCTACAAAAAACCCTTAAAATATAATAATATAGTTGAGTTGCTAGTTATATATCATGTAAATATGAATAAGGAGAAAGCAGGAATGGTATACTACTATCAGCTACTTTACAATCTTAAATGTGTATTCACCAAAAAACAAGCTGCAAAATATATGAAGCAAAAATTGATAGAACTTAAAGAATAAATAAATATACAATTGCTTCAACGCCCTTGTATTAGTTTCCTAAGCCTGCCATAACAAATTATCACAAATTTGGTGGCCTAAAGCAACAGAAATTTATCTTCCCCCAGTTCTGGAGCCCAGAAGCCTAAAGTCAAGGTGCTGTAAGAGTTGATTTCTTCTTGAGGCTCTAAGAGAGAGTCTCTTCCTTGCCTCTCTCCTAGCTTCTGGTGGCTGCCAACAATTCTTGGCATTCCTTTGCTTGTAGCCACACCACCCTAATATCTGCCCTTATCTTCACGTAGCTTTCAGTGTCTCAAATATCTCTCTCTCTTTTATAAAGACATCTGTTATTGAATTTAGGGTGTATCCTAAATTCAAGATGATCTCATCTTGAGATCTTTAACTTAATTATATATGCAAAGACATTTTTTACAAATAAGGTCACATTCACAACTTCAAGGTGATGATATCATTTAACCCATTACAACTCCTACATCAGCAACTGATAGAATGAGTAGACAAAAAATATTGGCAAGGACATAGAAGAACTCAACATCATCATCAATCAATAAGATCTAATCAACATTAATAGAACGTTATATCCAGCAACACCAGAATACATATTCTTTTCAAGCACCCACAGAACATATACCAAGACAGACTATTTTCTCGGCATAAAACAAACCTCTTTAAGTTTAAAAGGATTAAAATTATATGTAACTATACAACCTCTGATAGGAGTTACATCAGGTATTAAAATAAACTGACTGTCTATAGGGTTTATATCTCAGGTAGCTTTCCCACCTTGGCACCACACAGATATCTGTCAACATCAATACTGCAGCACAACCCCAAGTGTTTTGCTGAAGTATTTCCATACAGTAGTGTATGGCATAGCTTCAGCCCCAGCTCTTCCCAACTACACCCTTTTTATATGCTTGGATGCTACATAACACACTTCAAAATAATTTATGGGTTAAAAAGAATGTTTCAAGGGAAATTTTAAAAGTTGTATTGATTGAAAATTAAAATACAACAAACTAAATTTGTGAGACATAGCTGCATTGCAATCTTAAATATATATTCACCAAACAACAAGCTGCAAAATATTTGAAGCAAAAACTGATAGAACTTAAAAAAGAAATAAACACACAACTATAGTTGGAGGCTTTGATACCTATGCATTAGTTTTCTAAGCCTGTCATAACAGATTATCACAAACTTGGTGGCCTAAAACAACAGAAATTTATCTTCCCACTGTTCTGAGAGGAAAATTTGTAACAATAAATTAGGTAAGGAAAAAAAAATCAGACCAATAATCTAAGCTCCAGTGTCAGAAGTCTAGAATAAAAAGACCAAATTAAACCGAAACCAAGAAGGAAGGAAATGAAAGAAAACTGTATGATAATATGCCTAATGAATATAGACATAAAAACCCTTAACAAAATATTAGAAAATAGAATTCATCAATGCATGAAAGGAGTGGTACAAGATGACTAAGAGGGATTCATTTTAGAGCTACAATCCTGGTTCAATATATGAAAATCAATCAATATAATTCACCATATTATGAGATTAAAGGAGAAAAATTACACGATCATATCAATTGATGCAGGAAGAGAATTTGAAAAAAATCTTTCAAAAAAAATCTCAGAAGTATAAGAATACAAAGGAACTTCTGATTGGTAATGTAACAAATTCCTAAAGATAACACTATACTTCTTTTTTTTTTTTTTTTTTTTTTTCTTTTTGAGATGGAGTCTAGCTCTGTCACCAGGCTGGAGTGCAGTGGCACAATCTAGACTCACTGCAACCTCCAGCTCCCTGGTTCAAGTGATTCTCCTGCCTCAGCCTCCCGAGTAGCTGGGATTACAGGCATGTGCCACCATGCCCAGCTAATTTTTGTGTTTTTAGTAGAGACAGGGTTTCACCATGTTGGCCAGGATGGTCTTGATCTCCTGATCTCGTGATCTGTCCACCTCAGCCTCCCAAAGTGCTGGGATTACAGGCATGAGTCACCGTGCCTGGCCAATACTATACTTAAAGTGAAAGACTGAATGCGTTCTTTCTTAAATATTTGTTTCTTTCAGAAACAAAGCAGAGATATCCACTTTTATCCCTCATAGTTGAACATAGTACTGGAAATTTTAGCCAATGCAATAAAGCATGAAAAAGAAATAAAAGGCATACAGATTCGAAAGAAAGAAAAGAAAACTGCCTTATTTTCTGATGCCACGTCTCCATAGAAATCCCAATAAATGTATCAGAAAACATCTTAGAACTAATAAGTAAGTTCACCAAAATTTCAGGATACAAAAAATATATAAAAAATTGTATTTCTACATACTAGCAATAAATGTGTGGACACAAAATTAAAAATACCATTTACAGTACCATTTACAGTAATTCAATAAAGAAATGCTTAGATGTAAATTTAACAAAACATGTTCAAGACTTGTGTGCTAGATACTACAAAATATTAATGAAAGAAACTAAATAAATGGAGAGATATACTATGTTCTAGGATTAGAAGACTAAACGTAGTACACATGTCAATTCCCCCTAAACTGATAAAAAGGTTTAATGTAATCCCTACTGAAATCTCAGCAAGGTTTTGTAGATATAGACAAAATTACTCTAAAGTTTGTGTGGGAAGCAAAAGAACTTTAATAGCTAAAACAATTTTTAAAAGAAGAATAACAAAGGAGTAGTTGGTATACAAGAGTTCAAGACTTTCTATATGGTTATAGTAATCAAGACTGTGTGATATTGGCAGAAAGATGGACACATAGATCAACAGAATAAAGTAGAAAACCCAGAAATAGACCACACAATTATGCTCAACTGATTTTTTACAGTAGTATATATGCAATTAAATGGAGGGAGGATTGCCTTTTAAACAAATGTTGCTGGAGCAATTAGACACCATAGGCAAAAAAAATACAAATTCAACTTTAACCTCCCACCTTATACAAAACTTAACTCAAAATGGATAATAGACTGAAATACAAATCTAAAACTATTAAAGAGAATATAAAATATTTTTAGAAAAAACAGGAGAAACTAATCTAGATCTACGATAGGCCAATAATTCTTAGGTGTGATACTAAAATTACTATGCATAAAAGAAAAAAATTAATAAATTGGACTTCATCAAAATGTGAATACTTTTGCTCTACAGAAGACCATGTTAAAAGAGTAAAATCTACAATCTACAGATAAAGAGAAAATATTTAAAAACCACCTATCTGACAAAGGATCAGCACTTAAAATATCCAGAGAACTTTCAGAATTCAACAATAAAAGACAACAAAAATGCAATTAAAAACAGGCAAAATAAATGAATAAACATTTCATTGAAGAGGCTATATTATCTTATGTAACTTACACACATGGAAAATGTTCAACATCATTAGTCATTAGGAAAATACAAATAAAAACAATAATGAAATGTTACTACACACCTATCAGAGGGACTAAAATAAAAATTTCTGATAATACTAAATCTTTTCAAGGATGCAGAAAGATTGGATCACTGATACATTACAGGTGGGAATATAAAATGATACAGCTAGTTTGCAAAAAGAGTGTGATAGTTTCTTTAAAAATTCAGCATACAACCACCAAATTACCCAGAATTGCGCTAGTAGACATTTATTCCATAGAAATAAAATTAGAAACAAAAATCTAAGCATGAGTATTCATAGTGCTTTATTCCTAATTGCCAAAACCTGGAAGTAACCCAAATATCCTTTAATAAATGAATGGTTAGGCCGGGCGTGGTGGCTTATGCCTGTAATGCCAGCACTTTCGGAGGCTGAGGGGGGTGGATTATGAGGTCAGAAGTTTGAGACCAGCCTGGCCAAGATGGTGAAACCCCATCTCTACCGAAAATACAAAAATTAGCTGGGCATGGTGGCAGGCACCTATAATCCCAGCTACTTGGGAGGTTGAGGCAGGAGAATCACTTGAACCCAGGAGGCTGAGGTTGCAGTGAGCCAAGACTGTGCCACTGCACTCTAGCCTAGGTGACAGAGCAAGACTTCATCTCAAAAAAATAAAATCAATCAATCAATCAATCAATGGTTATACAAAATGTGGTACATCCCTACCATGTAATACTACTGAACAACAAAGATAAACAAACTATTGATACATGCAACAATTTGGATACATTTTCGAAAAATTATGCTGAGTGAAAAAAGCCAATCTCAAAAGATTGTATGATTCCATCTATATAACATTCTTGAGATGACAAAATTATAGAAAAGGAGAAAAGATTAATGGTTGGTAGAGGTTAAGTTTAGGGAGGGGAAGTAGGTGCAGTTGTAATAGGGCAAAAGGAGGGTTCATTGTGGTGAAGGAGATATTCTGTATGTTGGATGCATTAATCTGTATCCAGCTTGTTATATGTACTGTTGTTTACAAGTTGTTACCATTGGGGAAGTAAAAGTAATGTGTGTGTGGGAATCTCTTTGTGTTATTGCTTACAGCTTCAGTGTATCTACAATTATCTCAGAATAAAAACATTAAAAATTATAGAAAATTCAAATTTCAGTGTCCATAAATAATGATTTATTGGTACATACCCATCATTTATTATTTATAAATAATGCTTATTATTTGTAAATAATGATTTTACTGTTCTTACTCGTTTGTTTACGTATCATCCATATATGTTTTTGTGTTACAATGGCAGAGTTGAATAGTTGTTAAAAAAGACCTTATGGCCTGCAAAGTCTAAATATTTACCGTCTGGGTTTTCAGAGAAACTGACTATGTGATAAAGTTTCTGTATTCATTTCTGCTTCAGCAGCTGTTTTATTTGCCAAGATTTCTTAGCATTTCCTTGATGGCTCAGTTCTGACTCTTTCTTGCCACTGAGCATGTCTTCAGGGAGACAACGAACTTTTGGTCAGTGCTCTGCTGTCAGCTTTAGTCTAGTCCAGTCCAGAGCTCATCTTACATTGTAAGTCTGAAAACTCATCTTTTGCTTTATTCCTGAGGACAGCCTTTTGATTGTATCCCATGTTAAGTAGGTGATTCCTAGCTGTCTGTCTTGAGAACGTTTTTTTGTAAGTTTGTTTAATTTTGTTTTTGAAATATGGAAAGTATTTTGTTCTGGATTTCTTCATTCAATGAATATTTATGAGATATAAGTATTTAGTGTATTTATATGGCCCTAGAAATTCAGGATCAACAGGGTAGAAAGTTTCATACTCTCATACTACTTTAATTCTTATGGGAGAAGCAGGCAATATACAAATAAACAGAGAAATCAGGTAATTTCGGAAGATAAAAAATTTCTGTGAAGAAAATAAATCAGTGTGAGATGATGATAGAGGGGAAACGGAGAAGTGGTTGAACTTAGACTAGGCAGGCAAAGATGTTCAGTCAGAGAAGGGAACTGTTTCACTGTGCTCCCTATGGAAATGTGGAGTCAACAAGAGAAACTCGGGGAAGAGCATTCAAAGCCTTGCTGATAGCAATTATCAAAGGCCCAAGATGCCAATTACTTTTAAAACTTACCTTGTTTGAGCAAGGTAAGAAATGTGGCTAGTTTGCAGTAGGTGGTGTATGAGATGAATTTGAAGAGGTGGAAGGAAACAGATCAGCTGGGGCCCTATAAGCCATGGCAGTGAGTTCAGATTTTGTCATAAATGCAGGAAAGCCATTTGAAGATTTTAAGCAGAGGAGTAACATGAACTAATTTATATTTTTAAAGGATCATGTTGACTGCTTTAAGGGTAATAGAAAAGTTCAAGCAGGCCGGGCGCGGTGACTCACGCCTGTAATCCCAGCACTTTGGGAGGCTGAGATGGGCAGATCACGAGGTCAGGAGATCTCGACCATCCTGGCTAACATGGTGAAACCCTGTCTCTACTAAAAATATAAAAAATTAGCCGGGTGTGGTGGCAGGCACCTGCAGTCCCAGCTACTCGGGAGGCTGAGGCAGGAGAATGGTGTGAACCCGGGAGGCGGAGTTTGCAGTGAACCGAGATCATGCCACTGCACTCCAGCCTGGGTGACAGGGCGAGACTCTGTCTCAAAAAAAAAGAAAGAAAAGTTGGAGCAATGAAGGTCACTTCTTTATAAACTTCTTTGTAAGGTCACTGTTGTAGTATTAATAATTTGGACAAGGCTGGGCGTGGTGGCTCACGCCTGTGATCCCAGCACTTTGGGAGGCCGAGGCGGGTGGATTGCGAGGTCAGGAGTTCAAGACCAGCCTGGCCAAGATGGTGAAACCCTGTCTCTACTAAAAATACAAAAAATTAGCCGGGTGTGATGGCAGGTGCCTGTAATCCCAGCTACTCGGGAGGCCAAGGCAGGAGAATTGCAGAATCGCTTGAACTTGGAGGGCCGAGGTTGCGGTGAGCCAAGATCGCACCACTGCACTCCAGCCTGGGTGACAGAGTGAGACTCCATCACAAAAAAAAATAAAAGAAAAAGATAAAGTTTGGACAATAGACAATAATGTCTGTTTATATTTTTTTCAAATTGGTTTAATTAAGAGTGCATGTTAAATTAATAAAGGGAAGAGTGGAAGAATGAGAGTAAGCATTAGAAGTAGGTAATTATTTCAAAAGCTTTCCATGGAACCAAGAACATGAAAACAATCTAAGTACTTTGGTCATTTGATAACCTGAGGTCTGAGAATCCTAGGAAATCAAAGGGAGAGGGAGATTCATGATATCATCAGATATTAAAGATTACTTCCAGAGTAGTATGGTCCACCTAGTATATAGTAATCAGGGTTCTCCAGAGAAACACAACTAATAGGATGTCTGTGTATGTGTGTGTGTGAGTGTGTGAATGCGTGCATGCACGTGTGTGTGTTTCTATATCTAATCTGTATCTATATACATGGAGAGAGAGAGAAAGAGAGAGTTTAAGGAGTTGGCTCACTCTTTTAAGGAGTCTGCCATGTCCAAATTTTGTAGGGTAAGCAGGCTGGCAGCTTAGATACCCAGGGAAAATTTAATATTGCAGTGTAAGTCCAAAGATATACTGCCAGAATAATTTCTTTACACTCGGGAGAGATCAGTCACTTTCTTAAGGCCTTCAACTGACTGGATAAGTCCTACCAGTATTAAGAAGGGTAATTGAGTCAATCTGCTTTACTCGAAGTCTACTGATTTAAATGTTAATCTCATCTAAAAAAAACCTTCACAGCAACATCTAAATATGTTTGACCAAATATCTGGTACTGTGGCCTAACCAAGTTGCCACATAAAATTAACCATTCCACCTAAGAAAGTTGAATTCTAGGTACAACAACTCTGAAGAAACAAACTATGTGGGCCATATCATAGGAATCTTAGCAATAATAGTTCGAGAAAGATGACCAATGACCAGAAAGACACACTCTGGCTTTGGGGTTACACAAGTCTTGTCACACCGCTTGTTGAGAAAGTAGATAGAGTACCATAGGGAAAGCAATTAGGTAATGGAAAGGCCTTTCTCTCAGAGATATGACAAAGCAGCAAATGTGTTTCATTAAGGTGACTATAAGCAAACTTGAATGGCATTTGTAATCAAAGAGGTATTGCTGGCCTTGAATTATATCTTTGAAAGCTCCTCACAAAAATCTATGCCAGAAAGATGTGCTTCCCATTATATTTGCAGGGAGATGTTTAATTTTTTACATTATCTTTATTCTCTTGGAAAATATTTAGAGCAAAATCACTTCCATTATCAAATAAGACTCCAAATCAAACCTATGCTTCACTTCAGTCCTTCCAATTTGTAGGGACTGACAGGACAAAGCACACATATCACCAAGACTTGCTGTTTCTTTTGAACATTGTCCCTAGCCTTATGATACAAAAACATTCTCTTAATACCAGAGCCAGTGTAGTATAAGAAAAAACATATGGGTTCTGATTTAAATGGAACTAGTATCAAATTCTGGCTCTGACATTTCTATTGTTTGTCTTCAGATAAGTTCTACTTAAGCACTTTAAGGCTCAGTTTTCTTATCTGCAAAATGGAAATAACAATTCCTCTTTTGTAGGGCTATTAGGAGGAGTAAATGAGACAATATATGTGTTCCAAAAACATTGAACTTCTTTTCCTCTAACTCTCACTCCACAAGAGGAGGTTATTATTAGGGTATTTTGGAAAATATCTTGGTTGTTTAAAAGATTACTCAGGATTATTCAGAAAAAAAAGGAAAGCAGAATCATTTTGAGACTGTTTATATGTTTTGATATGGCTCAATATCAGTTTTTGTTTCTTCTTTTGGACTCTTTGTAGTATGTTTCTTTAAGATTCTATGTTACATTGATTTATTGACAGGTTAAACAATAATTTTTATTTCTAGAAAACGAATGTTTTGGCATGCTCATTGACTATGTGTTTTTGGTATCAACAAGGCAGTCTTTATCAAATGCTGTCAAAATGGAAAGCCAAATAAAACTGAGGGCACTAATTGTGTTCTAGTTATACTGATTAGTCCTTCGCAAATCAAGGAAGATTTTCCACATAGATTCTCAAGAAAATTTTTACTGAATTTGAACTCATGTCCACAGATTGATTATATCACATATTTACTCTTTTTTTTTTTTTTTGACATAAGGCAACCATTAGATTAAACAGGACCAACCTGCAAGGGGATGATAAAGAAATCAGACAATTGATCAAATGAAAGTCAGTTGCTGAATCAAATATAAATCTGATTTACCTTGATATTCCCTTTTGATTTGATTTTCGTGGGTATCTATTTGTCTAGAAATTCCACCTGTATCTATTGAAAGCAGATCCTTCAATAGTTCTAAACTGAAAGATACTGTAAACACAGAAGTTCGGTAAATGGGGAGATCGTTATGTTAAAGGCATGGAATCAATAAATATAAATGTAGCCAGGAGAAACTTTTTGAATCATATAATATTTTCAAAGGACTGACAACTTCTAGAAAGAGCAACAAAACTAAAAACTAAAATAATCCTTAGAAATCTAAAGCAGTGTCCGGGCGCAGTGGCTCACGCCTGTAATCCCAGCACTTTGGGAGGCTGAGGTGGGCAGATCACCTGAGGTCAGGAGTTCGAGACCAGCCTGGCCAACATGGTGAAACCCCATCTCTACTAAAAAAATGCAAAATTAGCCAGGCGTGGTGGCGGGCACCTGTAATCCCAGCTACTCAGAAGGCTGAGGCAGGAGAATCGCTTGAACCCAGGAGGTGGAGATTGCAGTGAGCCAAGAATGCACCATTACACTCCAGCCTGGGCTACAAGAGCAAAACTCTGACTCAAAAAAACAAAAAAAAAAAAAAGAAAGAAAGAAAGAAAGAGAGGAAGGAAGGAAGGAAAGAAGGAAGGAAGGGAAGAAAAGGAAAGGAAAGGAAGGGAAGAAAAGGAAAGGAAAGGAAGGGAAGGAAGCTAAAGCAGTGTGAAAATTCTATGCTAAATAAATGTTAATTTTGACTTCGGGTATCTAAAATTGGTTTCACCAAGTGTCATTCAGAGCTGAATTTATCTTAGGGAGGTTTAAGTAAATTGCAGGTAAATGTCGTGTTAGTACAGGAGTGATGATGTAAAGACAGTGATAACAATCTATACATTTTAAACTTTAACAAGTTTTATAGCAGAGTTACCATTGTATCTTCTGGATAGAGAGTTTATATCTTTTCTCTTCAACATCCCAAGGTATTGTACATGCACTATCAAGATATAAAGAAAAAGTCTGAAAAGTATTTTCGATTCATTCAGTAACAGGACTGGAAAGTCATTGTCTGATCCGACCTACTCTTCTCACAGAAGCAGACTTAGACTCAGAAGTAACCTGTGTTGAATAAAAACTATGCCAATTGTTACAAAGATCATACAATCAAATTAGACAAGCAATGACTGTTATCAAACTATTTACATGTGAACATCAATTATAGGGAGAAACGTGAAGGTGTAGTCCTTTCAGATGCACTTGACACAGAAAAGAGAAGATATGAGAAGATAAAAAGAGAAGATAAAGGTATTTAGAGAGGTAGACAGGGGTTAGTCTGATGGAGCTTACCTTGGAGAGGTTTGCAATTAGCTCAGCCCAAGCCATTAGTGTTGTGGTTTTTATTTCTGTAATTGGTCAAAAAAATCACGAGGAAAGTTAAACAGACAAGAAAGACTTTATTTAAGATTATTGCAACAATGATAGAGATTATTATAATGGAGGAGACAGGTTGAACTCTGCTTCAACAAAAGGCAGTATTTTTAAGCATAATTGAGCTAGTGCAAAAGTACTGGAGGACATTGTTCAATGTAATTAGGCCATCTGTGTCTAATTCTCACTTAACAATGTTAGGCTCCTACTATTCCCCCAGATCCTGGAGATAGAGGCATTATAATTCTTTAAAAAAAAAAAATACAAGGTCTCACTATTTTGTCCAGGCTGGCCTTGAACTCCTGGGCTCAAGTGATCCTTACACCTCAGCCTCCTGAGCAGCTAGTACTAAAGCTGCCACACCCAGCCTTATTATTCTTAATAATTACTTTTCAAATAAATGGCTCCTAGGTCCAAGGAGTTGTGTTACAAGATTGGCAAGAGGCTAGAA
This sequence comes from Gorilla gorilla gorilla, assembly GCF_029281585.2. Taxonomy (NCBI): domain Eukaryota; kingdom Metazoa; phylum Chordata; class Mammalia; order Primates; family Hominidae; genus Gorilla; species Gorilla gorilla. The sequence continues at coordinate 107,563,124 of NC_073228.2, forward strand.
TAATATTAATATCACAAAAGGACACAACAAGAATTTACAATTGTAAGTTTTCTAAAGCAAATGCTCTAAGAACTGGCAGGTCAGGGGCCTATAGTCAGGAAGAAGCCTGCCAATCTGAGGGAAATATTAAAGCTGTCTTGGATTGATTTCATTGCTTTATAAGTAACATTTCATTTATTTTCACACATGACTTTTGTTCCTGTCTAATGAGTCATATAATCTTTATAAAATGATATTGCCACCATTTTGCAATGAAGAATCAGAAGCTCAGAAAAGTCATTTCTCAAAATAAGGACTTGAAGGGAGCTGCATTTAGGTTTCTGACTCTAAGTCTGGTGCTGATTCTACTATATTAACTGGTTTCTTTAAGATAACAATGAATGTTGTAATATTTACAGTTTCTATAGGACTTTTATGTAGATTATCCAGTTTGTGCTTCACACTGAGGCACAGATAGCCTATAATTATCTTCAATGATAAATAATGTAATTAAAATGCTGAGAAATTAAATGACTTTTCAAATAATGATACTGGAATCCAGATCTCCAAATGCCATTAACTAATGAATTCAACACATATTTAGACAAATACTCAATATGCATCAAGTTCTATGTCGAGAGCTAGGGATTTGAAAGAAAGCAAGGTCTCTGCCCTCATGGAGCTTGCATCCTAATGAGAATTGGTAGAATGAAAGGAAAGAAATGTGAGAACAAGATAATGAGGGAAAACTACAAGGGTAATGAGAAAAAACATAACCTGTCAGGGTGGGTGGATGAGGAAGGCTGCTGAAAGGAGCGAACATATAAGCTGAGAACTGGTGTAATAACATTCCTGACAGAGGGGACAGAAATTATATAAGTTTGGAAAGGAAAAATAATAATCAGCAAAACACCTAGTATAAGTAAGATACATTTTCAAGTCCTTTGTGAATTTGAATCACTTAATCCTCATAGCATCCTTTTGAGGTAGCTACTATTATTATTCCCAAGTTACAAGTAGAGAAATTGTCCCCTCTTGCATAGAGAAGTTAAGTAAATTGGCCAACATCACATAGCTGGAAAGCGACAGAGCCAGGGCTGTGATTTGCACTTATGCAGTCTATGTTCTTAATGCAATACATGGTGCTGGTCCTGGAAGAGCAGCAGGAAGGCTGGTGTGGCAGAAGCATGATGAGAAGGTAGGCATGTAGACAAAGCTGGAGTTAAAGAGGGGGCACAAAAATCAGATCATGCACTGTTTGTGAGCCACTGGAAGGGGTTGGGATATTTTCCCATAAACTATGGAAATCCACCAGAGTGTTTTCAGCTGGGAGAGAATCAGGGCAATCTCATGAAATCATGAGAAAAAAAGTGTTGCAGGGAAATCTCATGCAATCGGACTCACCTGTAACACTTTGTTTCTGTCTCCCTAATGCTTGATATCCATATTTACGAGCTAAATTCTCCTGAGCCAGCTATCATCAGCCATCCACACGTGATAACAGGTGAGGGGAGGGAGGAAAAGGGTGTGTTTGGGAAAAGCTGGGGCTGAAGCTGTACCATAGAGTACTGTATGCAAACACTCCAGTAAAACATTCAAGGATAGGATACAATATTGATACTGATAAAATATCTGTATGATGTCAACACGGGAGAGCTACAGGAGATACAAACACTGTAGGTGGCCATTTTATTTTAACACTCGGTGTAACTCTTTATCACTGGTGGTGCAGTTATAGAGATTTTTTTCCAGCAGCCACGTTTATGGCTTGTTACTCAGTTGTTGGCATGTTACACTGAAGATTTATGTCTCTTTGAAGACATTATGTTTATTATCAGTGTGTCAAGACAGTATATCCAGGTGAAAATATAAATGTAAATAACCAATATCCTCCGAAGGAGAGTCAGGAGGAAAGCTGCAATCCTTTCTCGACTCTGAGCGTGTGGAGTTTAGGGATATTTGATATGTACTTAGGAAAGACTGTGATTGATGTGTTGAAAGTTAATGGGAACTCAAAAATTAAACAAAATGTACATGACCCACTGTCTTAAAAATCAATGTCTAAATTTTTGTAGCAGTCTGCATTATAGATTTTGCAATCTTTTTAACATCTTAAAAATAGAAACACTTGCACAAGATTTAGTGACTTTCAAGTCAAGCAAATTACTTGATGAACAGAGATCATAAAAAAAACTTTCCTAATTGAAAAGATTCAGAAAAACTAAAGGCCCTTAAGATTAAAACAGTAAAAAGATTATGCCGATTTATTTCCAACCAGCATACTTTTCTGTAGGCAAGAGGGTATTTTCAGCGATGTTCAATGAGTTGTTTTTTTTTTTTTAATGATATTTGGGTGGTGAAGTGACTGCGACACTGTTAACAATATGGGAAGAAAAGTTGATGGCACTTCTCTTCCTCATTATTTGCAGCACTTCCTTCAGTTACAGTTGGTGGTCTTGTTACAGGCAGAAGGGCCCACTCAACATATCCAGTATTAGGTATTTCCTACTTATAAAGTTGCATCTGAGAAAGACTGAAGATGAATGAATGCATTGAGAGCTCTGAGTGTCACAGGATGGAGCTCATGTGAGTGCCAATGTGAACATATTTATACCTGGAAGTAAATGTTTCTTTCCCTTTCTTCCTGGACTTTGGTAGAATATTTTTCCATGGATATCTAGGTGGATATTGTCTTTACTTAACAAATCTGGCTTCCAGATTGTCTGTTTGGTAAATGCTCTCAGAATCTCCAATGTGCCAGACACAGACAGCTGTTCTTGTTTGATTATCGACTTAACTATGAAATGTGTCTCCTGACATTTGCGTATAAGGGTAGCTTTGGCAGAGTTGGTAAGAAGGAGAAAAGGTAATTCTCTGTCAGTTAAAAATCCATCAACATTTTAATTGTTTTTGTTCAATTTCTGATAAGATAGCTCCTGAAACTTTGCCCACATGTCTTCTATGTGGAGATCCTGGGCAATTCTTCTGGCATAGCGGCTCTCGGTGCTATTTTATATTCATTTGGCCCTGCTTCTCTTTGGTGTGATTTCATGTTCATAAATTATTTTTTTCCTCTCTGTAATAAGAAACAGGACAAGATAGTGGGGAGGGGGAGAGAATAATTACCATTACCATTCATAAGGAAACATAATTCTGAAAAAACTATCTTGTTTCCTTGGAGCACTGGGGATAAACTGTCATGACTTGGAAGCATTTTGTGAATTTGCAAAGATCTTCAAGACCAACTATAGTTTACCATGTTAATTTCTTATTGATTTTTAGCAATTTTAAATTCTTAAAGCTTAGCTTAGCGTGCACCTCTAGGCTTTTTAATTAGATCTGTATATAAAAGTCCAAAGTGTTGATGGAACTTTTATGAATTGTTTTAAGATCTGGGAAAAAGGGGGAAAAAAAAGAAGCAGTTTATCTTTTGTTTGGTAATCACTTTCATTATGGAGATTGTGGTGAAAACAAAGGAGAATTTTACTTTTGTTAGAAAACATTGAATATTCTAAACCTTCTTATAATAATTGGCTTTAATGTCATTCCCATTGTAAGTGTTAAATCATGATATTTTCATTACCCAGTGTTACAATAAATTTTATAAAATAAGAAAAATGTTAAGATTTTATTTTGTTTTAGAAAGAACATACACATTTTCCATTTAATTTTCTATAATGGTAATTTAGTTACTAAGAGAACCATGAGTTCTTCTTTTATAAAGTGAAAAGTTACAGCATGATTTGCTGAGGGCAATACATATGGAACAAAATGTAAAAGTTTTATATTTTTTTTCCGTGAGAAATGTGGTTTAACATCTTCCAACTAGATAATGTTGCCTCCTATATAAATAGGGCATAACTCATCTTGCACCCACTGTCATTATCTTTCAATGGGATTAATTCTGAGTCCTCCCTGATCCCCACCCAACTGGTGTCTTCACCTTCATTCTCAAACACCACCAATGAGCTTACTGTGCGTTTTAGTAGAGAGCCCACAGAAATTTGATAGAAGGCTTGGCTCTGAGTCTGCATTATGCCACCAAATAACAGCTAGATTGTAGGTGAATTATTTTGATTATAATTTCTTCTCTACATGTTTCAAAGAGTTTTGTGATGAGAACATAAGATACTTAGAGGTGCTTTTTAATGTAGTGCCATATAAATAAAAGACACCATTATTCCTGAGGCACAGCCCATATTCCCTTCTCAAAAATCTTAAATGATTGCCTCTTGCCTAAATTCCAACCTTTTTAAAAAATCATTGAAGGTCTCTGATCTCCCACCTATATACGTATGTATACGTATGTGGATGTTCCGGTTATTACAGTTGTAAAATAAAATGTCCCAAAACCTAGTAGCCCAAGACAGCCTTTAAACATATGTAGATGGAAGATTAGAGACCCTGAAATTGGAAATAAATATACACACACACACACACACACACACACACACAGCCTCTACTCATCTACCATTCCAATCCTGTTTCCCTCCTCCCTTTCGTGCACTCTTGATTCAACAGTCTTCCAAGTTCTTCCCTTTTAACATGTTAATTCTTTGCATAAAATTTTCTTTTCCAAATATTCAATTTATTCTCCTCCACTTATATAGTCTTTCGTGACCCTGTCCTGCTACATATAGAAGAAATCCCTCATATCTCTGAAAAACCATACCTATTTTTCTTTGTTTCATCATTTTCTGTTTTATTTATGGAATGGCTTTATCTCCTCTCCTATACATTCCTGAATGATTCATTATACCCCAAATGCCTAGAGCTTCCATTGCACATTCTAGCTGCTCTATAAATATTTGCTGAGTGAATATAAAAAAGCATAATACCACTTTTCTTATTTCCTGAAGTTCTTTTAAAAAGTTATTGTGCTTCTAAAGATCCTTCAAAAAAAGGCCTGTTATTATGATGATGGTGGCAAGTATGTACAAATAGCAAAAACCTACACATTTAATTAGATGTCAACCTTCATTTTTTACTGAAAATTAAGTAATGAGAAAATCTTTCATTAAAAATTACTCTTTCTCTTTGTGCAGAGATTTACTGCTGAGTATTATTGATTTTTTTCTGACAATCTCCACAAGTTAATAATTTCTTTTGCTTGGACTTTGAATCTCAAGGACAAGATACTGGAATATTGGAAGTGAGATATAAAGAATAAGAGAGAGGTATATCTAGCTTGTTTGCTTTATCACTTGGCCATATTAGAGATTGTGTGTGTGTGTGTGTATGTGTGTGTGTGTGTGTGTGTGTTTACTGAGGACAGCCCTATAAGACTCATTTGGGAAGATTTTTCACCTTACTTAATCTTAATGACAGGTCAAAGTATTTAGTGGCCTTTACACCATTTGTATTCATGTATTCCATGGGTAATGCAGTTCTCTTATTTGATTAAAAAATCTAACACTGATATGGAAATGTTGATACCATATCTAAAAGACAGTGAAGATAAATGGAAGAGTCAGAGTCACTAGTGGAAATTTATCTGCAAGTTCACTCTGTCTTGTATGTGGGTGTTCCACTTATTACAGGTGTATGATAAAATGTCCCCAAACCTAGTAGCACAAGACAGCCCTTTATAAACAGCCCTTTATAGTATTCACAGATTCTGTGGGGTGAGGACATTGTTAAGGCAAAGAGTGTCAGCTTGTCTCTGCTCTACAATGCCTATGTCCTCAGCTGGAAGACTTGAAGACCAGAGACTAGAATTATCTGATGGCTTCTCTGAGCATGTTTCGCTATGTCTCTGTAATCTCTCTCTGTGATCTTGACAATTTGGCAACTTCATGGTAGCCAGATTTTTCACTCATTGGCTCCCAATTCTCTTGTCTTTAGAAGAGGTGGTATGTATGGAAAGCCAGCAAAAGCTGAATTGTCTGTTTGGATCTAGTCTCAGAAGTTACACAACATCACTTCTTGTATTCTGTTTGTCAAGACAGTCACAAAGTTACATCCAATTTCAAGGTAGGGTGTTAGGTGAAGGTTAGTGGCAAGGGTGTGGAAGAAAATATGAGACTAGAAATCTCATCATGGCCATTTGAGGAAAATACAATCAACTGTAGTGGGTATCTTGAAATTTCAATTAAATTATGGTTTAGGATTATAAAATTTAAACATAAATAATTATATTAAGCCTTGTTTTGTGAGTCTATTCCAGACACTTCTCCTCTAGGTTTATTGTCATATTTTGGGAGGAATTTGGAATTTTTTAGTTTTTCTGGTAAATTGCCCCAGCTTAATCGTATGCTTAAGAGCAACAAACAAAATTAAACAGACATACTTAAACAAGTATATGATCCTGCAATAATTTCTCTAAAAGTAATGACCATGTAGAAATAATTAGAATTTCAAATCATGTTAAAGTCAATTTCTTTCTGCTAACCTGAGTCAGCAGACACTAACCAAGCTTAGAAGAACTATTCTAATTTCAGCGTACAATATCCAGAAATAAAGCAAATGTGAAGGACTCCATGGCCTTCAGAGATGGAACTTTGCCCCTTATCTCAAAGCCTTTTATTTCTAAGATGTGTGCTACTTCCAGCAGACCTGACTCATTAATGCCTGTCTCCTTTCCATGTTGCTCTGGATGGTCAAAGCATCATTATTGAGAACGTACCTTGTGCAGGGCACACTTTTTTTCCTAATTGCTTTGCATAGAGATGAGTACTTTTTCAAGGTTGAAGGCTTCGGATGAGAAAAAGACTGCTATTGAGCTAATCAGAGCATTTGTAGGGAAGGGAAGGGGGTCAGTGATTTTCTAAGAAGAACAAAGTCTTTTCTCTTTTCCTTTTTCTGTTTTTAAATATGGGTACAGTCTATAAACCTTAATATTTGCTTATTCTTGTTTTGTTTTATTCCCCATTGTATATCCATTTTATCTTTTACGGGGATACCCTTTTGAAATGCACACATTAATTTTAAGAAAGAATAAAATCAGTATTTTTATGATATTGTCACAAGATCCTTAGGGTGTCACTTTGCCATCCAGAAACCTCTGTGGCTGGTGGTGCCTTTGCCCAAGTTTGCTTGGGCCTGCTGGGCTTGTTCTGATCACTTGGCCTGGCAGGCTGTGCTTGGCTTTTGCTACTGGCCCAGATCCTATGCCTGCCAAGGGCGAGTCAGGTGTGGAGTGGTGAGGGGTGTGTGAATGAGTGAGTGTGGGGTCTGACCACTGTGAACAGCCAGGCATGCTGGCTATGTCAGGGTGGGCAGCTCCGGATGCTGACATGGGCACTGGCTCCTTGCTGTGGCTAGACCAGACATACCACAGAGGCTTCCACTCGGGCACTGGGAAACATGCTGGTGCCAGGAATCTTGGAGATGCCAGGAACCACAGAGCCCCATAGAGGGTGTCACAGCGCTGGCTCTGAGAGCTCCTAAGTTTGGGCTTCCCGAAGGGCCGCAGCTCTTCTTTCCTTCTCATCACAGGCAATGTGGAGAGCAGAGGTGCATGTTTCCGCCCTATTTCTGTTATAGCTCCTTCAGTCCGACTAATTCGGTGGGTCCAGAGTTCTTGTCCTGTGTCCAGGAAGAATGAGGTGTGTGGACAACTGGAGGGTGAGTGAAGTGAAGAGGTACTTTTTTATTGAGCAAAAGTACAGATCTCAGAAGACCAAAAGTGGATAGCTCCTTTCCACAGGCAGGTCATCCTGATGTCTTTGCAGCCCTCAGCAGAAAGGAGACCTGGAGTAGGTAGCTGTTATCTGCAGATAGGTTGTCCTGACAAGTATACAACTCTCAGCGGAGAGGAAACCCACAACGAGTAGCTCCCGTCCACAGGCAGGTCCTCCATGCATCTGCCCAAGTCTGGCTGCGTCGGGTTTTTATGGGCTTCAGAGGGGAGTTAAGTGTGTGCCGATTGGTCCATGGGCTTCCATGGGCAGGCCCAGAAAAAGCACCATAAGTTCTCACTCCAGTCTGTGGAACTGGCAGCTGAGCCCCCTGGCTTCTGGCAGTACCTGGCTTGAAGGTGGGGTTTCACCAGGGACCCACCCCTTTCCACCCAGGAACCTGTCTGCCTCCTGTTGCCATCAATATGTTGTCCACAGCACCCCAGCTTGTCCATGCTGAGGGGCACCTGCAGGCCTGCACCGAGCCACCCTTAGCCCTCTCTCGGCCTCCCTCTCATGCTCATGGGTCCCCAAAGTCCGGAAGGGGCCAAGGCAGAAGGGCGCTGGTGTGTCAGCATTGCCCTGAGTGCACGCACACCCGGCCTGGTTGTGATAATGCCTGGGCTCAGCCACAACTTTGCTCTGAAATCAAAGCGGACGCTAGGAGTAGGAAAGGCCAGGCAGTGGGAGTAGGCACTTTGGAGACCGTTGGGGCGGGGATTGGTGGCTTTCCAGGCCCCTGAGAGGGCAGGGATGCTTGGGTCCACAGCTATGGCTAGGCGGCTGTAGCTGCAGCTGCGCCTGGGAGCATGGGGCGCCTGCCCCACCAACTCGGAATTAGTCGGGGCTCCATGCAGCATGCAGCCTGGCCATGCCTCCCCCACTACAGCTGTCGTCTTTGCAACAGCCGCTTCAGATGGGCTGCTGCTGTCATCAATATGGGCCCTAACTCTTTTAGAAAATGATCTTTTACATCCTTATGAATATTGCTATCAGTTGGTATATTTTTGCTAATCCCCTCTAAATTTATACTTTATGAAACTGAAGACTTTAGTGTGCAACTTCATGCTTCTAGAATAGTCGTGCTTCCAGAATATGTCATGATCTAACTGTTAGGGCAAAATGATAGAACATGTTTTTGTTGTTGTTTGGTATACAACTGATAGTTGACAGATTAAGTTTATACATCAAGTGTCATTTTATTATCTGCTGTGGTTGTTTTGTGCATTTTAATTTGATGTAGCTTATTGTATTTTTGCCCTGAGATAAATGCTGCGAAAGTGCTATTCAGTAAAACAGAGCACATACCTCTTGGTTGTTTACGTATTTCCTTTTGATATACATTAAGAGAGCTAAAGTACAAAACGGAAATGAACTTCTTGCTTCAACAATGGGTATTCTGGTCTTTGCCCTGAAGGAGATGAGAGTGCTGATTGTGTAGCTTCATGAATTGCAGGTCTTAGTGTTAGTGGAGTTGCAGTGGAGAAACTCAAATGAGGTCACTTATGATGGACTGTTCTTACCCTCACCCATCTTTCTGTGGCCCAGTGACACCTGTAATGAGATATCTGTCAGGGGCAGGGTACAATGTTAGTTGCCAGCATTCTGTGGTTTTCCCAATGATTCAGCTAACTACTGGTGTTTCTAATAATAAAAAGGGGAAAATAAAAAAGGAAGAAGGAGCATGCAAGAATAAAAGGAAAACATGGCTACATATAAGGCAGGCAGGTGAAAAATTAGATTAGAGATAGAGAGACAATTGCTTTCTAATTTGTGAAATAATATAATTTAAATATGTGAGAAAGGAAATTTCAGCCAAAGGAAATAGCATGGACATATGGACCAAATTGAATCAAGATTGTAGAGTTAGAATTTATTTTTTAAAGGAGTTTTCTATTTCTCTTAATATTTATTTCCGTTCAGAGTCCTCAGTGATGAAGAAATTTGCATATGCATCTTTTATATAAATGCTTTAAAATGTTTTTCTGAAACCCAGACTACACCAAACCCTTAGTTGTTTATTGTGACCTTTAGATTACTTAGTAACCTTCCCCCATAATATTTCTCACACTTCTATATTCAATAATGCCTACAACATACTGGATGTCTACTCTCAACCAGAAATGCTGTAATGCTGGTGTCTCTCTCTTTCTATATACACACACACATATGTATGTATGTACATATATAAAACACATATATATAATATATATACATGTAAAATAGATTGTGTTTCTTTTATTATACATATGGTAAAATTTAAGTTTATAAAATTTGCCCAAAGTTACATGTTTTTAAATTGGCAAACCCAAAACTACCTCTTCTTCAAAAAATATCGGTGCTTTCCCTACTATTCTGTCATTTCTGTTGGTCAGAATTAAGTTATATAACTTAGAATGATAGTTCTTCTTGTGGCTTCTGCCTAGTAACAGATAAAATTATCTATGAGGCTGATCAAGTTTGAAGAAGGTCCTCTGTAAGGAGAAAAAGGCATGAACTTGTGTCAGGACATTTGACGTTGCTTAAGGTTGTTATTGCTTTCTTTTGGTTCAGGTTTGTCATCTCCATTAAGAAGATATCATCCATGGCCAGGCGCGGTAGCTCACGCCTGTAATCCCAGCACTTTGGGAAGCCAAGGCGGGTGGATCATGAGGTCAGGAGATGGAGACCATCCTGGCTAGCACAGTGAAACCCCGTCTCTACTAAAAATACAAAAAAATTAGCTGGGCGTGGTGGCAGGCGCCTGTAGTCCCAGCTACTTGGGAGGCTGAAGCGGGAGAATGGCGTGAACCCGGGAGGCAGAGCTTGCTGTGAGCCAAGATCGCGCCACTGCACTCCAGCCAGGGCGACAGAGCGAGATTCCGTCTCTTAAAAAAAAAAAAAAGAAGAAGATATCATCCACATCCTTTGCCCCACTGGCTAGTTTGTAGTAGAAAGGTGATTTCATAAGGATACATTAAAGATTAGAAGTTTATGTTATAAGCAAAAAAATAATAAGAATGAAATGAATTTGTTTCCTTAATAACATGGACGGCAAACAGGGATAGCCTATGTGCTTCATGCTTTCTTGATTTTGTGCCTTTGCTAATCTTTATTTATTTATTTATTTATTGTATTTGAGACAGAGTCTCACTCTGCCAGGCTGGAGTCCAGTGGCGCCATCTTGGCTCATTGCAACCTCAGCCTCCCAGGTTCAAGCGATTCTCCTGCCTCAGCCTCCCGAGTAGCTGGGATTACTGTGCAACTTCATGCTTCTAGAATAGTCACGCTTCCAGAATATGTCATGATCTAACTGTTAGGGCAAAATGATAGAACATGTTTTTGTTGTTGTTTTGTATACAACTGATAGTTGACAGATTAAGTTTATACGTCAAGTGCCATTTTATTATCTGCTGTAGTTGTTTTGTGCATTTTAATTTGATGTAGCTTATTGTATTTTTGCCTTGAGATAATTGATGCAAAAGTGCTATTCAGTAAAACAGAGCACATACCTCTTGGTTGTTTACCAATGCCTAGCTATTTTTTGTATTTTTAGTGGAGATGGGGTTTCACCATGTTTGTCAGGCTGGTCTCAAACTCCTGACCTCAAGTGATCCACCCACCTCGGCCTCCCAAAGTGCTGGGATTACAGGTGTGAGCCACCACACCTGGCCTACTAATCTATTGCATTTAACAATGGCCCTTGCCTTCCAACTCTCACCACTCATTTGTTAAAATCCAACTCAACATTGAAGACCTACGTAGTTCAAATGCAACCTAATTTCCAAAGCTCTCCCTAATATGTTCCCTCTTCCCTCCTTCACAAATGAAGCACGAATCTCTTCAGTTTTCCTGTAATGTTGCTCATCTCTAATAGCACAGTCCATAGATTATTATCAAAGTTATTTACAAAAGTCTTTTATCTTTTCTTTAAGAATAGTCCTAGTGTCCTCCAAAAAATAAAATTAGCTTACTGCTTCGTCGTCCTTAAGAACATATGAAAAAGAAAAATTCTGGGTCAATCAAAATGAACATTATCACCTCCGTGTGACTTCTTTATTATCCCTGCGTATAATAAATTATGTTTCTATTGGTGTTGAAACAGCAAATAGCCTGTAGGCATTTTTAGCATGTGCTTTTGACAGCAGCAGAAAGATATTTTGGGGAAAAATTATTAATTGAAATGTCAAAAAATTATACAAGGGAAAATCTATCTCTGGATAATTCTTTATAGCAAATATATAATTTAGTATTATTTGCAAATTACATATGGATGGGGTGAGGGTGGGAGTGAGGGCTTGGAAAGTGACGTTTAGGTTTCTAAGGATCTCAATTTTGTCTGATTTCTACTTTGGCTTCTCAGATTTCCACTCAGTTTATCCCCTAGTCAAATGATTCACCTTCTCTCCTATTAGAATTTCAGGATGATTTTCTCCTCTTTTTAACCCATGAGCAAAATAAATCCTTCCATTACCTTATTCAATGAATCTATATCCTATGACATTTTATTTATTTCAATGTTAGTATTTATAGCTGGTTTTGATCAGTTTCAGCATGCAGGGGTATTTGAGATTGTTTGGTTCTATAGTGCAGAGCTGAAGTGGGCCCTGTGGCTGTGGCAGATGTATAGAGTGACCTGGGACATAACTTGTATCAGTTCGTCTCCTCCTTAGGATATTAAAACAGAGAGGCAAGACCTTTTGGGGGCCCTTCTGTTCATCTTTGCATTAGAGCTATGTTTGCTGTTTGAATTTTGGGGCACAGTAGTCCACAATACCTTTATTCTTTTAAAAGTATTGATATTCAATTCTTATATTTCTGAGAAAGACTAACAAGTATTTTCATTGCGTATAACAATAGTTTAGTTGTAATTTTAGCAGAGAAAGTGCCTTAAATAATTTAATTTGGGATACACAAAAATTAAGTGAGCAGTAATTGAGCTTGTTAGGAAAGTGGGGAGAGCTGCTGGGTTATGTCTTTGTTTTTTAGATATTAATAGTTGACAGACTGCTTATGTGCATGAAAGAGTAAGTTTGTTAGGGTCCCATGGTGCCTATTAAGGCTTTCCAAGTAACAACCGAACTTCACTGGGTGCTAAGTGCTTCAGGTAGATAGATGGCTGATGTTCAGATTCAAATGTTACTCCTGCCTGAAGGTCCTATTTTTTGAAATACTGAGATAGCTTGTAAATTCGCTGAATGCAAGGGAACAAAAATGACTGCTATTCACCAATTAAATTCTTTCCTCCCAATGCAGAAATCAATCTTGTACTTTAGTCAGTGGGGGAGATAAAACTCTAGGAGAACAACCAGCTGTGATGGCAGAAGGAAAGGCAATGAAAGTTTAGAGGCAGGAGCCACTCTTGGCTAAAACAGGGGAAGAAAATGGACTCGAATTGGTATTGGACTTAAGGGCATGTATCCTATACTCTCAGCATAAGCTGAGAGAATGACAGTGGACGATGTAGGGCAAAGGGCTGACTTGAAAAATCAGTTCAAGCAGCTTGGTTGTCTCCCAGAGATGAGGAGAAGCAGTCTTCAGGTCATATCCGAAGGGCGGACAGAAAGCAGTAGTCTCACTTTGCTTTCAGTGTTTATTAAAGTAAAACCCAGGAGATGATGGTTGGAGTAATGAAACAGGTATATTATGGGTGAGCAGGGGCCAGGTGACCAAGGACAGGTGGGCTGAATGCAGAGTGCATTAGAATGAATAACCCAAGGCAGTGATTGCAACTAAGATTAAATTGGAAAACTTTCAGGGGCAGTGACTAAGACATCACATGTCCCACAGTACTAAACAGAACACATATGTAAGTTAATTGAGCTAATGTAGGTCAGGTCTTTGATCAGAGCATCTATATTTCAAAAGAGGCATTCACAGACAATTATGTCTTTGATGTATGCTTATCAGTAAATGGTTGTAGAAAGGAATTCTTTCCCTGCTCATTAGTGAAAAAGTAGCCCAGGAGTACTGGCACAGTGAATTGGCTCTAGAATTTTCCCCACGTACAACTCCCCTTCCCTCACTGATTCCTGCCTTATGAACACCAGAATTGTGTTTTATCCCCGCTGTGGAAAATGGTGGTGGCTCCATGTCCTTCACTGTAACTAAGCAATCTCTGATGGTCTTGTCACACTCTTTTTCAATCTGCTTGCCCATGGATTGGTGAGTCTTTCTGGGTCAGCTATAGAAAAAAGCAATCCCAGAAATTCCTCCTTTTAAAATGGTATTCTTAGGATAATCCAATGTTTTCACTATTTTACATCAAAGGCCACTGCAAGAATAGCTCACAGGATTGCAGCCTTGAAGAAGCATGGGGCTGGAGCTTCAGAGGCCACCAGCTTACCTGTGTTCTTTTTTGTCGAGCTCTGAATAAGCCATACACAGGGAACATCACAGTGGTAACTCTGGCTTAGTGATCACAATTTCCTACTTTGTATTTTTGAAAAGTTTCACTTCTCAAAGGGCCTAGATCAGTAGTCCTTTTAGATCAGACTTGGACAGAGTTTTTGAAACTTCATTCAACCACAGAAATTTAAAGTTGCCTAGGATTGTGGCATGCATTATCCCAAAGTGAATTATTTTGCATGCTGTCTCTATGCACAACTAAAATGCATACACAAACACGCACACACATTATGTTTAAGAGATATTTATTTATTGAAGATACTTTTGGTGACCACATTTTTAGAGCATACAAGTGTCAAAACCAGTCATGTTCTATCCTCTGAAGTGACATAGATAATCCTATTGTGTATAATTGTACTTTGGTGGCAATTAGTTTATTACATAAGATAGCCAGTTATGACCAAGGACTTGAGTGAATAAGAGGTGGGAGATAATGCACTGATGAGAGAAAGAAGAGAAGAGGGATGATAATAAATGTGGATTAATGTGGGGTAATGCTTATATGACCAAACAGATGACTTCATGGGAGGTGGGAACAGACTTCAGGAAACTCAGCTGGTAAAAAATTTATTAAGCCTTAAATGATCTCCTTTGCTGTTAGTCATCTATCCTTAATAGAGATTTTTTTTATTCCCTATGTTGGAAATTTGAAGTCTGTCACTTCTCTCTATTTTTTTAACCTTTCTTTTGTTACTTAGTAATAATAACCAAAACAATATCATCAACAAAAATTATTATTATTATATTTTTTTGCTTCTCTTCATTCTGCTTATTTGCTGCTTTTTAAAATTTTATTATTATTATTGTTTTTTTTTTGAGATGGAGTCTCACTCTGTTGCCCAGGCTGGAATGCAGTGGCATGATCTCAGTTCACTGCAACCTCTCCTTCTGGCTTCAAGCGATTCTTCTGCCTCAGCCTCCTGAGTAGTTGGGACTACAGGCACACACCACCATCCCTGGCTAATTTTCATATTTTTAGTAGAGACGGGGTTTCACCAGGTTGGCCAGGATGCTTTTGAACTCCTGACCTCAAGTGATCCACTTGCTTCAGCCTCCCAAAGTGCTTCAAGCATTCTTCTGAAAAAGGTTTACACAGAAAGCATATAAATGCATAAATAGCCACATCATGAGTGACACAGCTGAGCCTAACCGTCACAAGTTTCTGATTTCTAGTTCATTTTTTGTTTCTGTTGACTTAAAGGAAGAAACTGAGGCAACATTAAAATAACTAGAAAGTTTACTTTGGCCAAGTTTGAAGATTGCAACCTGGGAGACATAGATCCAAGTTGCACCAAATATATACTCCAACTAGCTGCAGTTACAAGTGGGTTTTCAAAGGGAAAAAGAAAGAGAAGTTCTTAAACTAACAAAAGGTATCTATATAGGTTGTTCTTTGTATCACAAATTCTGGAAAAGGTGAAGATAGTAAGTGAGGGTCACATTATGCAACTTGTGGTAACATTTAAGGTAATTTATCAGCTAGTCTGGAAACTACTGGAAAGAAAAATACAAAATGCATTGAGGAAATTGACCCCATTAACCCAGGGATAGGTGCAGGAGGCATGACTGGACTGCCTGGGCCTGATAAATTTTGCACACCTCACATTTCTCAGACACTCTGAGCTACTTTTCTTTCCAATTTCCATGCATAATGGCAAAAAAGAAAACAAACAAACTTGTGTTTTTGCTGTTTCTTGTGCATGAAGCAATCAAACCAATGACCTTGATTTGATGTGTCTAAATCATATATAAAGGTTTCTTAGTGCAATTGATCTTTCCAAATTTTATTTTGCTTTTTCATTTCCTGTTCATTTTTTGACAAACGTTAGTTAAAATTGTGACATTTATTTTCACTGTTTTTCTTTTTCAAAAATATAATAGGCATGTTAATTCCTATATATAAATTTGAGAATCATTGTGACACCTTTGAAAATGTTACCAAAACTCCAGGGGTTCTGTGTAGGACCTGCTGCTTCCTGTGCAGAAGGCCAATCACAGAGACAACAATTACTGCCAAGGAAGAAGGCCTTAATCGGGTGCTGCTGCAAGGAGATGCGAAATCAGTTTCAAATCCATTTCCCTGTTGGACTAAAACTAGGAGTTTATCTAGCAGGGAAGAAATGTAATAATGTATAAGAAAACAGGAACTAGGGAGGGATGAGGAAGCAATCATGATGAAGGAGAGGTCATGCATCTCATTTTCTCTATGTGGTGATCTAGTGAGTCTCAGTTCTTTGATTTTTTTTTTTGAGAGGCTGCTTAGCAGGTCCTTTCCTGAGGAAGGAACTCAGATAAAATCACGCACTTGACTTTCTCAAGTTGCCACTTGGCCTTCTTTTAAGTGTACTTTACTTCCTTTTGTTCCTGCTCTAAACTTTTTAATAAACTTTCACTCCTAGTCCAAAACCTGCCTTGGTCTCTCCTTCTGCCTTATGCCCCTCAGTCAAATTTTTTCTTCCGAGGAGGCAAGAACTGAGGTTGCTGCCGACCTGTATTGATTCCCACCTATAACACTTTGGTGCCATGTCTGGATACATTCCACTGCTAACACTTTGTGATTGCTATAGTTTTATGCCTGTTTTTCATATTTGTGTATTTGTTAGAACAATTTAAAAAAATGTTAAATACTACTGGGAAAGCTAGCCTGCTAATCTCATTCCTGACACCTCTAAAAATTAATCACCAAAAATAATTTTGGTCTTATTTAAAAATATATAATGGTGAATTGTTCGGTTCCTAAAATATATATCAGGATTAAGTATTGAATATTATAATAGGTCTTTCTGGAATATATTGAGATTATCAGGAGTATTGTCTTATTTGACCATAGTACCATTAAAGAGATTTCTTACGGTTATATCTTTGTCTTCCTGAATTAAAAGCAACCTGACCATGGCAGACGCCCTGTTGAATTCAATTTGCTTGTATTTTATTTTGAAACATTCCTACCTGGCTGGGCGCAGTGGTTCATGCCTGTAATCCCAGCACTCTGAGAGGCCGAGGTGCGTGGATCTCCTGAGGTCAGGAGTTCAAGACCAGCCTGACATGGCAAAACTGTGCCTCTACTGAAAATACAAAAATTAGCTGGGCGTAGTGGTGGGTGCCTGTAATCCCAACTACTCAGGAGGCTAGGGCAGGAGAATCGCTTGAACCCAGGAGGCAGAGGTTGCAGTGAGCCCAGATGGCGCCACTGCACTCCAGCCTGGGCAACAGAGTGAGACCCTGTCTGTCAAAAAAAAAAAAAAAAGAAAAAAAAAAGAAAAAGAAACATTCCTACCTATATTCATAAATGAATTTCCTCTAAGGTTACTTTTTATGTTGTTAAATGTGTAGTATTAATCAAATTGAGGCTTACTGTCAAAATAGAATTCTAAACAAATATAGAACAACAGAACATTTTCAAACTCTCCCCATTATACCATTCTCTGCTAGGTCTCTGACCACTTTTCTCAGGGCAGCGTGCTTTTGAAAAGCCACACAATTCCATGTCTTTCCTGTTGTTTCTTTATGTTTTTTGGTTGTACCAACTAATTGCTTTAGAAAGTTATTCCCCAAATTCCTCCCACAATTAACATTTAGATAAATAAGGATCTTTAAAGTTAGCATGATAGACTTACTACATCCTGGTATATATCCTGGAACATCAAAAAGCAAGGCCAGAGACTCCTGAGAAACATAGCATCAAACATTTCTCCCACACTCCTTTGGTTAAAAAGAAACTGAGAAGGAACCAGGAGAAAAGGCAATATTGTTGTTTAAAAAAATCTTAGGGAAAGGTTTTCTTTCAGGAAAGGTCTGGATTAGGACATTGTCTAATTCTCATGGCAGAGTTAAAATCAGGCCATCAAACTCTAAAGATCCTTCCATCCAAAGTTGTTCTTTCCTATGTTCTTTAGTGGTGTATATATCATGTTAATTATCTGTTCCTTGGGAGTGTGAAAGAATTAGCTGGCAAAGCTTTCTTTCGAGACATTTTGTAATTTGTTTCATAACAACTTTCTTCTATGGCTTTTGATTTGTTTCAGCTTTTTTACTTATACTTGAACTAAATTTTGTAACTATTTTCCTAGAAAGAAATCCACCTCACTGATGTTTTCAAATTTATTACCACAGTGATGTGCATACATAATTTAAAAATCTTCTTTGTTGTTGCTTGTGTAGGTCTTTTGACAATTAATCATTAATTTGGTAAATTATTTCAGGTGGATCCCCCGGGCGGTGTTTTCACTCTGAAGGTTTTACTGAGATATTTTCACTAATTTCTAATTACAACAGGAGAATTAAGTTTCTTTTTATGAGCTTCCCTGTATTATATGTGGCAGTTTTAGTTTTGACACCCCTATCATCTCACTTGGATTTCTGTGTCTGGGTGCTGTGTGGGTACAGTAACTTTTCTTCATTCAGAGTTCTAAATTTGCCCTTGGCAGGGAGCTGTCTCCATTTTATGACACACTGATCTATGAGCTATGTCTCTACTTTGTCTGTTGTTGTAAACAAACCTGGGATGACTGGGAGTATTTCTCTAGTGAATCAGTAGACTGCTTAACATTCTACAGTTTCAAGCATGACAGTATAAGAGACTCATAAATACCCAGGTTGTCTTGCCTTATCACTGACTTTCAGGAAATCATACTCAACTTTCATATCTTAACTTTGGAATGGAAACTTGGAGGTGTGAAAAGCCTGAAAACACTTTTATTGAAAGATTAGGGAATTCTTTGTATTAGCCAGTTATGGAAGTGAAGTATATCTGTTGTTTTCTATCCTTTTAGCTTTCTATTGACCTCCATTGGATATAAAGTGTAATTCCTTCTATTTCACCACAGAATATAGGAAATGATTAGGAATCAGGGATTCAATTTTCACTATTTGTGGAAAACGACAAGGTACATATATGAAGAAATGAGGATTTTTTTAAGTGTAATGATTGAATTTCCATAAGCCACCTATAATCCTCTGCTTGTTTCCCCTTATCACCAAAGGCATGGGCTTGCCAAGTAGCTCATTTATATATGGACATGGAATAGAGTTTTTTTCTCTTCCAATTGGTGATTGAAAACCTACTGATTGCTTTTACTTGAAATAATTATTTGGTATAGAATTATAGTATATACTCACATGTTCTCTCTGTTTAACATTGATCTATGTTAAAGTCTTCTACTATTATGAGTTTTTTAAATGGTTTTTCTCATTAGGTGAAGTGAATTTATTTATAGTCTAATATATTCTAATTTAATTGTTTTTCTTTTACTAAAATATAAGCAACATGATAGGAAGGACTTGTCTATCGTGGGCTCAACTATATCTCTGTTGTCTTCTGTAGTGCCAGACATTGAGGAAACATTCGTTGACTATTCAGAAAAATCTCAAGATGCCAGTCAAGAAACCAAGTCTAATTCTGTTTTAGTTTCTGCTGTATGGAAGGGAGTCCATTTTCCTCAATTTTCTGATATGTTTGCCCTTTCTTTTGTTGGTGTGAATTAATATTTATTTTAAAAGTTGAGTAGTCCCATTTATGTGTATTTAACGTTATACGCTACCTCAAATCTTTTAAAAAATATAGTATACCACAAATAAATGATAAATAAGAAACAAATCAGTGTAATGTACTTGCAGATACAATTTGAATTTTCTTTCCTTAACTTATGATGTCATTTTAAAAAATGTCAAAAAGGAGAGGGGAAATAGTTACTCTCATGCCCTGTTGGTGAGCATGTAAATTGGCATAGCCTCTATGAAGGGCAATTTGGCACCATCAAGCATAATATGAAAAGTATACACCTTTTGACATATCAATGATATCAACATTATCAATGTTGGAAATTCCTACAAAGTCATGCAAGTATACAAAAAACAACACCCCCAACCCTGCAATCAGGGGGAAAAATCTAATGACCAAGAACCATTAAAAATTATTGCAGTGCTGGGCACAGTGGCTTACGTCTGTAATCCCAGCACTTTGGGAGGCCGAGGCGGGTGGATCATGAGGTCAGGAGACTGAGACCATCCTGGCTAACACAGTGAAACCCCACCTCTACTAACAATATAAAAAATTAGCCGGGCGTGGTGGCAGGCGCCTATAGTCCCAGCTACTCAGGAGGCTGAGGCAGGAGAATGGTGTGAACCCAGGAGGCAGAGCTTGCAGTGAGCCAAGATCACGCCACTGCACTCCAGACTGGGCGACAGAGTGAGACTCCGTCTCAAAAAAAAAAAATTATAGAATACCATATGATGTAACATTATGAAGCTGTTAAAGAGTAGTCCTCTAAGTTCTGACATGAGAAGGTGCCCAAGACACATTAATATAAAACAATTTTCAGAACAATAGAGTAGTATAGTCTCATTTTTAAAAGGTATCTATTGTGTACATAACAATAGTTTAAAGATACTAATACAATTGGCTGGCTGTGGTGTCTCACGCCTGTAATCCCAGCACTTTGGGAGGCTGAGGCAGGTGGCTCATGAGGTCAAGAGATCGAGACCATCCTGGCCAACACGGTGAAACCCCGTTTCTACTAAAAATACAAAACTTAGTTTGGCATGGTGGTGTGTGCCTGTAGTCCCAGTTACTCGGGAGGCTGAGGCAGGTGAATCACTTGAACCTGGGAGGTGGAAGTTGAAGCAAGCTGAGATAGCGCCACTGCACTCCAGCCTGGTGACAGAGCAAGACTCTGTCTCAAATAAAACAAAACAAAACAAAACAAAAAACCTAATGGAATTACCAAAATAGCTATTTTTTTAATATTTTAATATTATTAAGAATCCGTTTGTCAGAAACATAAGCTAATTGAAGAGATCAGAAGAGTATGATGATTTGAGTTTGGGTAAACATAGCATAGAATTGTGGACATTCTTCAGGTGAAGATCTAAGGAATAATCTCGTGTAGTGGGTGGAAATTTGGTTAGGGACAGCAGAGAGGGTTGGTTTTTTAGTTATGGCCTTTGCTGTGTGATTTAGGTGGTTACTTAAGTTTACTGACCTCTACTTTCCTAATCTTTAAATTGGCAATAATAAGAATGGCTAATATGCATTAGTAGCTTATAATGTACTTAGATGTTTTATCTTACTTAAACCCCATACTACCAAGTCCATTAGAAAAGTAGTATTATTTCCGTCTTACAGATGAGAAAACTGAGTCACAGCCAAATTAAATAATTTGCTCAAATGATAAAGCTAAGCAAGTATTAACCTTGACATTACAGCTGCACAGCAGACTGACTCTACATCCCAGTCACTAAACAAACACTCTGTACTCCCTTTCCACCTGTATTACTCCATTCTAACGCTGCTATAAAGAACTACCTGAGACTGCGTAATGAATGAAAAGAGGTTTAATTGACTCACAGTTCCACAGGCTGTACAGGAAGCATAGCTGGGAAGCCTCAGGATACTTATAGTCATGGCAAAAGGCAAAGGGGAAGCAAGCACATCTTCACATGGCAGCAGGAGAGCAAGCGAGCCAAGGGAGAAATGCCACACACTTTTAAACCATCAGATCTCATGAAAACTCACTCACTATCATGAGAACAGCAAGGGGGAAATCTGCCCCCATGATCCAATTCTGTCCGGAATTGGTGGGTTCTTGGTCTCGCTTACTTCAAGAATGAAGCCGCAGACCCTCATGGTGAGTGTTACAGTTCTTAAAGATGGTGTGTCCGTGCTGGGCGTGGTGGCTCACGCCTGTAATCCCAGCACTTTGGGAGGCTGAGGTGGGCAGATCATGAAGTCAGGAGATCGAGACCATCCTGGCTAACATGGTGAAACCCCTTCTCTACTGAAAATGCAAAAAATTAGCTGGGCATGGTGGCACATGCCTGTAGTCCCAGCTACTCAGGAGGCTGAGGCAGGAGAATGGCATGAACCTGGGGGGCAGAGCTTGCAGTGAGCCGAGATCTCGCCACTGCACTCCAGCCTGGGTTAAAATAGGGAGACTCTGTGTCAAAAAAAAAAAAAAAAAATGGTGTGTCCAGAATTTGTTCCTTCAGATGTTCAGATGTGTCCGGAGTTTTTTCCTTCTGGTGGGTTCGTGGTCTCGCTGACTTCAGGAGTGAAGCTGCAGACCTTTGCAGTGAGTGTTACAGCTCATAAAGGCAGCCTGGACCCAAAGAGTGAACAGCAGCAAGATTTATTGCAAAAGCTTCCACAGCAGGAAAGGGCACCCGACTCGGTTGCCACTGCTGGCTCAGGTGGCCTGCTTTTATTCCCTTATCTGGCCCCACCCACATCCTGCTGATTGGTCCATTTTACAGAGAGCTGATTGGTCCATTTTACAGAGAGCCGATTGGTCCGTTTTGACAGAGCGCTAATTGGTGCGTTTACAAACCTTTAGCTAGACACAAAAGTTCTCCAAGTCCCCTACCCGATTAGCTACACACAGAGCTCTGATTGGTGCATTTACAAACCTTTAGCTACACACAGAGTGCTGATTGGTGCATTTACAAACCTTTAGCTACACACAGAGTGCTGATTGGTGCATTTACAAACCTTTAGCTAGACAGAAAAGTTCTCCAAGTCCCCACCCTACCTGGAAGCCCAGCCGTCTTCACCTCTCAATGGCACTGGCCAAGGGACTTTGAGGCACCTAGCCCGGGGCACTCCAGCAGCCCAGAGGGAGCTCCTCCCAGGATCAAGCCCAGCAGGTGCTGGCCGGCGGCAGGGAGTGCGGGGCCTGCTGAGCCCACACCCACCAAGAACCTGCACCAGCCCACAAGCCCCGCACGCAGCCCCGGCTCCCACTGGCACCTCTTTCTCCACACCTCCCTGTGAGCAGAGGGAGCCAGCTCTGGCCTCAGCCAGCCCCAGAGAGTGGCCGCCACAGCGCAGTGGCAGGCTGAAGGGCTCCTCGAGCGCGGCCAGAGCAGACGCTGAGACCGAGGAGGTGCCAAGAGCAAGCAAGGCCTGCTAGCACGTTGTCACCTCTCACAATCACCTCCCACCAGGTCCCTCCCCAAACATTGGGAATTATAATTCATTGTGAGATTTGGGTGGGGTTACAGAGCCAAACCATGTCATCTGTCACTACCCTAACAGCCTGTTTTGCCAAAAAAAAAAAAAAAAGGACAGTATATGTGACTCTCATAGCAGAATAAATGCTATGTGGTGAGCTCTCATTAAATATAATATTATTATTTATTTATTTATTTAGACAGAGTCTCGCTCTGTCACCAGGCTAGAGTGCAGTGGCACAATCTCAGCTTACTGCAACTTCTGCCTCCCGGGTTCAAGCAATTCTCCTGCCTCAGCCTCCTGAGTAGCTGGGACTACAGGCGCACATCACTATGTGAAGCTAATTTTTGTATTTTCGGTAGAGACAAGGTTTCACCATGTTGGCCAGGATGGTCTTGATCTGTTGATCTCGTGATCTGCCCACCTTGGCCTCCCAAAGTGTTGGGATTACAGGCCTAAGCCACCATGCCCAGTCTAAATATAGTATTATTTCTTATTCTGGGGACTAATAAGGAGGCCAGAGAAGAAAGTACTGAGCTGGGTGCGGTGGCTCTGTACTAAACCCCACCTCTACTAAAAATACAAAATAATTAGCTGGGTGTGGTGGCGGGCACCTGTAATCCCAGCTACCCGGGAGGCTGAGGCAGGAGAATCGCTTGAACCCGGGAGGCAAAGATTGCCCCCAGCCGAGGTCGTGCCACTGCACTCCAACCTGGGCAACAGAGCGAGACTCCGTCTCGAAAGTACTGAACAGGAAGCTTTTGTTTCATATTTTGGAGTTTGACCTCAGATTTAATTAAATGTTTGGTTTAAAAAAATTGTACAATACAATAATTTATATATTAAAATTGCAAAAAAAGACATGCCATTAGGTTATTTCTCATAATCAACCAGCTAATTAAAAGCAGAATTTTCCTTTTTCCTTCCATACCTCCCTTCCTCCCCCAGCTTTTTTCTCCTTTTCTCCCTTTCTTTTTTCTTTCCTCCCTAAGTCCCTGTCTCCCCCAACTCCTGTCTTTTTTTTTTTTTTTTTTTACTTCTTTTCACATGTAGGGTATGTTGGAATGGCATATACTTGTGACAGGGGTATATGCTACATGTAACATTATTAAAGTCTGAACATCTAAGTTTATGAACTCCTGTTGAAGCTGCTGCAAATTTGGTGAACCAGTAACAATTGGAACATGATTTTGAGTTGGGTCGCAGACAGCTGGAGGTGGGGATCTGAGGTGGAAAAAGAAAATCACTGTATGGCAGCAAACTAGATGACTGTACACCTGCCATAAGGATGGGGGCCAAATGGACCAAGATGGCATCCTGGTACTCAGGAGTGAAAGAGAAAACAAATATCTATTAGAAGTGTGCAGTGTAGAAAATGTTATATACTGATGGTAAACTTAAGAGTAGGTGGTGGCATGTAAGATGGCAGTGCAACGTGGTTATCACATCTCACAGCTGAGGGGGGTTAGCAGAGTTGTCTGCACAAATTAAAAAATGGAAGGTCATGGCTATTGTGGATGCGGTCCTACAACAATCTTATACTAACATAGGCTATAATTTAAAAAGCAGCTCTGAGAACCTATGTTGACTCTTAAAAGATGACCAATAGCAGAGATGAATTACTTCATAGCTCTCTGTAGTCCATTCCTGGAATGTTTCAAAAATGCTGAAAGAATTATCCAGCATGAGAGATAGTGTTAAGCCAAGAAGTTTCTGGTGAGCATTTAAATGACTTCTGTACGGTAGTGCTGGGCAGGAGCAACTAAACGTTATTTCCTGATTTTTATGAACTAGGTGGGTAATTGGACAGAGTCCATGTCATAGTGTCATAAGCTTGAATGATGCTTTTATTTCAGTTGTGGTCCTGTGAATCTTAAAAAACTTGACATATTATCAATTTGCCTGCAGTTTTTCCCGGGTAAACCTTGGTATAGGATCATCTGATTTTTTTATAATCTGTTAATATTGAGGTATATTTTTGGTTGACATTAAGTCATTGTGAAAAACATTATAAAACTGCCATTTCAACTGTGACTAAAAATACAAGGTAGTAACAATTTAGCTTGTTTTTTAACACACAAAAAAGTAAAAATTTAATTTATAAGTGAATGATCTCTGAATTGGTGAGATAAGGAAGAAGAACATATTAATGCATATTTAATTCAATTTAAAACACTAATTAGCTTCGTCTGTGGCTTTTGCTTGGGCGTTAGATGTAAACCTTTTCAAAAACCAGGATAAAATAAAATGTTGCATGTTTGCATTAAAATTTTCTTTTATTATAAACTGAATTTCTATGCAACTTTTAATTCTAAAAAGCACAGTGATTAACTCAGTTGATGAAGTATAGGCTTGTAACATTTATTTTTCTTGTGTGAATTAATTTTTGAGTTGTGCAAGAATACACTAAGTACACTATCGCGTATATATTTCAGCTTTGGAAATTGAAATAACACAAAAATAGTACTTTTTACGTGTTACAAAATCAAATCCCTTCTAACCACAAGTGAATTAGAGAAATTTTATAGTTTTGTGCTTTTGTGGATGGGGATTTCTAATGAAGGGTCTGACAGTCTTTGTTACCCAGATGGGACAGAGTGATGTTTCTAAACAAAACATCTCTTCTCCAGGATCTAAGGGTCTAAAGGTATTATTTTACCTAATGAAAAGTGAAAAATAAAAGAATTAGAACTAAAAGTTATGTAACTGAGGCACTATGGCTTTTGTTAAAAACAAAATTAATATATGAAACAATTAGCAAGCATAAAAATAAACCCATGAACAGAATCTATTCTTAGATTAAATTCGTTTACCTAAATTTTAGTATCAACCATATTGACATCATGGAGAACTGTCAAGAGAGCTGACATTCTTAGAAGACATAACATCACCTGTAACCTTTAAAGAAAGCTGCTTTGTGAAAATCCCTAAAGGCAGAGTGGTCAGACTGGCATTTGTATATCGTGGTGGGAGATGTTAAAATAGCAACACCCGGAATCCTTTCAAGCAATTTTTATGCCATGGACACTGAGGCTTCTGGAAAGAAATCTATAAGCAGTGATTTGTCACCACTTATGTAAAGTGAAATAATTTCAGACTTTTTTTTTCAGATCAGAAAATGCTATACTCAAAGTGAATAATAAATCAAATTTCAATTTTTCATCTTGATATATACATCTCTGAGGATTTTATTTTTAAAGCTAACATTTATTTCTTCATTCTCTATAGAACTAAAGTTCAATTTTATAACTTTGCAAAATTTTCAATCACTTTATTCAGTGTAACAATTACAAATGCAACATATTTGTAATAAAACTGTTAACCATGGTTCAATTCAAAATGTATCATGGGGAAGTCACACTTCTGAATTGGGAAAAATCTGGTACTTTTTGTAAGAAGCAATGAAAGTAGACTCACAGGACACAAAGTATCTAATAATAATTTTCCCACGCTCACTGCAACTTGAAATCCAATTTTCATAATTATACACCAAATTTTTAAGAATTCTTCTATTGTCTCCACCTTTTAGAACTAACATTGGTGTACAACTTCTTTTCCTTAACTGTCGTCTACTCTTAGAAAAAGATTAAATTACTGCATATTGCATAAATAGAGAACTACCTACTAGTATTTGACCCTAAATCAGCTGTACTTTTTACCATCAATGGGCCTTTTGAGATCATTGTGACTCCCATGGTTATTGTGTGTATGTGTGTGTTTGTATGTTTGTGAGATATAAAAACGAGATTATCCTTCTCCAAACCATCCAACACATCTCTTGGAAGACTTGTACATACTCTATTTGTTACATGCTTTATAATTCTGAATATAGTCTGTAATTATTTACCAAGGCTATAACCTTAAGTTTATGTATCAGAGATTTAATTTCATTGCTTTGTTCAAAGAAGTCAAGATTATAACAGTTTTTAATGTAGATGGAGAGTAATTATCTGTGAGGTACTGGCGATCTCACAGTTGACATTTTGTGTTATAAAAGGAAAAACAGTCTGAAATTACTGATGATCTTTTTCTACTTAAACCAGCAAAATGTTTTACTTGGATATTGATAAGATTAAATAAATATGAAAAAAATTGAATGTGGCAATTAAGCAAATATATTTCTGGCTAGAGTTGAAACCATAGTTTACTTAATATACATATGTACAGGTTTACTGTTTGAATGCTATCCCTTAAAATAAGCTACTATTTGTAATTTGCATATTTGTGTCTCCTTCTAATCACATTTTAAGTTCTTAGAGGGTAGAGATCTGATTTTGTGCATGCTTGAATCCCTGTTAAAACAGGGTTTTCTATGTAGAAGGCATTCGATTGTCAAAGAAGTAAAATTTACCTTGTGATTCCGTACATTTGCTAAGTCATACTGTGGGTGATTTGGTTGAGTATTGGGAGTTGCTGAGTTTAAATATTAGGACATGGTAAGATTAATTGTAATAACCTCATGTTTTTTCAAGTAGCTGGGCAATAGGCACACCAGGCCATAGTAATCCTGTGTAGAAATTTCCCTGGTGAGCAATCCATCCATGGAGGATAAGTTTAATTACTGAGTCTTCTTTGCCTCTTTGTTCAGTCTAAACTTGAGTTATATATAATTTATTGTGAAGATATATTATCTGGGAAGTTTTCCAGATTCATCTTTAAAGAATGGGACTTCCTAATGTTATGATTCTTTAGGGCAGCTTCTTACACTGGAAATAAGACTAGCAGCAGTAGACTACATTAATACTAAAAGATAGATTGGAAATTTTTTTAGATTGAAATCCTTTAGGAATCATACTGAAGATTTCTTGTGAGTGGAAATTATTCAAAACGTTGTGTTTTCTGTTTTCTGGCTAAAGTTTTAGTATAGTAAATCTATTACTGTTGTTAAGACAATAATTTAATTTTGATAAAGGATTCCATTTACTGATAACACACAATGTTTTGAAACATTTATTAAATCAGGTTACACAGTTTCAGAAGTGACTTGTTTAACATCAAAAACAAATTGTTGCATACTAGGAAATTCTTTATCCTCTTGAGTTGGATAATGTAGAATGTCATCTTGTTCTTAGATAATAGTGACACAATCTGATCGTTTTTAGTTCTCCTGGCAGAAGGAAAAATCTATGCTAGAATTTACACATTAGTAAAGTCATTTTCTGAGATAAGATTGCATAATAAAGAACAGCCTTTGCTTGATATATTTTAGTTTTTGTCTTCTTACAAGTTATATACACACATTGCTTTAGAGAGTACATATTGATCCTATGGCAAACTTTTAATTCACTAAGTTACTTGCTTTGTGAAGGTCATTATGACCAATCTATGAAAGAGAGAGTGATTTTTCATAACTGACTTTGAGACAGCTATATCAACTCTTTCTTTTTTGGCATTGAAATAAGATATAAAATTCAAAGAGAGGCAACTGGCCTGAGCTTCTTTGATGTTTTCTACCCTAAATCTCAGTCTTTTGAATCTTAAACTTTTGACCTGACCGTGATTTCTGATATGCTTGGACAGACTTCATGCATTCTCAGTTCCACTTCAATAATTCTAATCATTAAAAACAATGCTGTTTTCCTCCAATAGAAGGGGACTTAGAAGCAATTAGTTTGACCAACAAATTGTATTGTTAGAAAATGAATATTTTTGTTTTCAGGATTGTTTCAGATGGTTTTTATTCTTTATTTCATATTATACTTCTAGTCATTTAATTTTACCTCCTACTCTTTGCAATATTGAAATGTAGTACTGAAATGTAAGATATAATACTAGTGGAATAGTTGGGAAGATCTACTGGAAAACAGTAAATATATTGTGCATATTTAGAAAAATATCCTGAAGAGCAGGAGTTGTGTATCTGAATGCGAATGACAAAATACATGTGTGCCTATAGAAGGTGGTAGAAGAAACTGACTCCGGCTATATTAGAGAAGTTATGGGTATTAGTTATATACTTTTGCTTGTCTGTATGACTTGGTTTTTCTTGAGTGAGCCTGCATTGCTTCTGTAAAGTAACTTAACTCTGCTTCCATTCATCATATCTCAAGGGAGTAAGTATGCAGAGAAAGAAGGCCTAGTCCTAGACTTTGCAAGATACCTCAAATGAAAGATGAAAGACAGAATTGGGCCTGAGAAGGAGATTGAAAGTATCACAGGGAGTATATCAGTGGGCAAGTTACGTAAATGTGAGCACACACTCACATAGTTTTTCTCAAATGATATAACACAACCAAATATTATTCTGCTCACATACTAAAAAAAACAGTACTTTGAGAAAAAGACTCAGCTAATAATACTCAAATGTTCTATAAATATTCACAATGGTCTGCAAGCTGGATGCTGATTCATTCTGCCTAGTAGTTTATTCCACTGTGACTCCTTTCAGTGCAAAGAAAAAGATACTTGACCGGGCAGACAGGATCAGCGTGATGTAAGTATTGGTAGGAGGTGCATAAAAGAATGTCACTGCTTTGAGAATAAAGTCTTACCTCATTTCAGTTTCACAATATTTTTAAACATTCTGTAATCTTGGTCAGTGTATGGTTCCATATTTGCAGTTATAAAGTGTTATATTTACACATAAATTGCAGACTCAAGACATGGTGATCTTTCTGGCTGGCATAAAACATTCACAAAATTTTAGAAAGCTTGTATGTATGGATGGATGTAGGAGCATCACATAGCGGGGCTGTGTGCCTAGAAGCCAGGCATAATTCAAAATTAGCATAAATCAAGAAAATTTTCTTAGAAGAATAAATGTAAACAGTAGATGCCTTCTACAAATGCATAGATAGTCAACTTTCTAGCGTATCTTAAAAATTCTTTTTATTGGCCGGGCACAGTGGCTCATGCCTGTAATCCCAGCACTTTGAAAGGCTGAGGCGAGCAGATCACTTGACCAGCCTGGCCAACACAGTAAACTCCGTCTCTACTAAAAATACAAAAATTAGCTGAGCGTGCTGGCACGTGCCTGTAATCCCAGCTACTTGGGAGGCTGAGGCAGGAGAATTGCTTGAATCCAGGATGCAGAGGTTGCAGTGAGCTGAGATCGTGTCAGTGCACTCCATCCTGGGTGAAGAAGCAAGACTCTGTCAAAAAAAAAAAAAAACAACTTTTTATTTTCTCAGCATTTTTCTCGAAAAGGCTCAGTGATCTCTCTAATATTAACATTATGGAGAATCCTAGTGGGTGAGTCACAGTTTGTATCAGTAAGAGTCCTTTCAGGAGACAGAATCCATAGAGTAATTAGATCAGGAAGGTTATAATAAAGAATTATTAACTGTAACAGAGGATTGAAGTTATTAGGCATTGACTAGTAAGAAGAGAATTCTGAAGAATATAGTATTAATAGATAAAAAGAACAGTGCCTTGCCCTAGGGATGAGATAGTGGACCCGAGGCGGAGTTGCCACTCCATGGCTGAGATGCAGACCTTGTTGGAGAGGCACAGCTGTGGTTTACTGAATGTCATTGCACTGCTATGCTGGCAGACCTTACTAGAATCTGTCCTCTAGAACTTGTTAGAAATCTATTTATGATGGTGCTAGAGAAAGATGTTCGCTATGAAGTGCTTCTCCAAAAGGCCATTAACAACAAAAACCTCCTGGGACAGGTGACTAGGGAAGCTGCTGACTGGCCCCTGGGTGTAGCTGAATCCCATACACAGCAGGAGTCAGGTGTGTTGGAATCTTCTGTGCTGTAGGTGCTTGGTACTAGAGAAGCTGCAAGTGCTGCAGGAGGCTGCCAGTGAACACACCAGAACCTGGAAAGAAAACCTTTCTTATGCAGTGCCCTTAGAGCCCTCTTGACAAAGCTTAACATCATCTAGCTAGCAAAGGAAAAAATATTTAAAGAACCCTTATTTTTCATACAGCAGGAAATGAAGGATGTATTTGGAGTTGAGGGAACAATAAGTTGATAACTGGCACAGCCTTTATCTTTATATGTAGTTTTACTTCTAAATTGTTACTACCAAATTCCTGATTTGCAGGTTTTTTTTTCTTCTCAGTAGCACCAAGCAGCAATATGGCCATTTTGGGATTCAGAATACTATACTTCAAACTAAAGGCTTAAGAAGCAGTCTCAGGGCCGGGCGCGGTGGCTCACGCCTGTAATCCCAGCACTTTGGGAGGCCGAGGCGGGTGGATCACGAGGTCAGGAGATCGAGACCATCCTGGCTAACACGGTGAAACCCCGTCTCTGCTAAAAATACTAAAAATTAGCCTGGCGTGGTGGCGGGCGCCTGTAGTCCCAGCTACTCGGGAGGCTGAGGCAGGAGAATGGCGTGAACCCAGGAGGCGGAGCTTGCAGTGAGCCGAGATTGCGCCACTGCACTCCAGCCTGGGCGACAGAGCGAGACTCCGTCTCAAAAAAAAAAAAAAAGAAAAGAAGCAGTCTCAGAAGCAAACTTTCTCTATGACCTTCTCCTGCTTTACTGTCTCTCACCCCTCATTTCCTTTTTCCCACTCTCACTCACCCTGCTCCATGACCCACAGAAACTAGAATTCCTTTTCTCCTAGGCAGGTCATAGAAACCTGAACCCATTTTTCTTTTCAAAGTCAGCCATAAAGTCAAAAATGTTATTCTAACTATCTCTTTCTCCACCTTTCTGTGTAACAGCTGGCCATAAAGAAATTAAGGCCCTCCTTCTAGAGGAGTCCTACCCTGTACCTAGAGGGTAGGAATGCTACACAGAGAGGCCAACAAAAATCTGAGAGACAGGCCTTGGTGAGCCCCCCAACTCAGTCTATTGGCATTAGATCATACCCTTTACTTCCAGTCATATGTCTAAAGGGCTGCCCATTCTTCATTGAACCTAAGCATAAAAATAGTTTTCCTTGTGTCTTTATGTCTTCATTCTGAAGACTCCTGTATCTCATAAAACTATGATCAAATAAATTTGTTATACTTTTCTCTTATTAATCTGTCTTTGTCATAGGGGTGTTGGCTGTGTCCCTTAGGATAGAGAGGAAAGGGATTATTCCATTTCAACCCTTGCAATTCTGGCAACAAAGGTGAGATGGTGGTGACACCTGACTCATTCCAAACTATGCAGATAAAATTTTAAGACAACTTATAAAAAGCTGGCAAAAAATATAGGAATTTGTATCAAGATCAGTTCTCCAGGATCTCTGTAGTGCCCAATCAAGAATGGAAGGTAAAAGTTGCTCTTCATTCCCCACCACCCCCAACCTTTTTTTTCTTTTTTCTTCCCCCAAATTCAGGTTGACAGAAGAAAACCATTGGTCTGGATTGTGGCTCTGGGTAAATTTGGTTTTAGCATTCCCATTTGTTATTGATCCTTTTGCTCTCATGGACACTTACCATTTTCCTCTTTGTCTCATTTGGTGTTCTGAGAACTTGGCTTAGCTTGCTGCCTGTAGGGGGCATGCAGGTTACTGGATTTGTTTGGACAAGCAGTCAACTGAAAAGTTGGGGCACCCATAAAAAGAATATGGTTGACAGGAATGTGTGTTGAACTCTATTTGCAGCTAGCATACTAATTATTGCTAGCCCTCAAAGAGTTTCTTTTAATTGTCTTTCGTGGTGGCTATGGATCTTGTGAGGACCTCTTATTTTGCACTTCTTTGAGTGTGTCTCATAGATGTTTGGGTAAGTCATAAAAGGCTTATTGGCTTTGGTTCTGTAGATACTTTTGATTTAAAAGAAAAAAATAAAACAAATGTCAGAAATATTTTCTGTTTTCTCCAGCTGAAATATGGTAAGAGATTTAAAGGGATTTTTTTTAAGTGCTGTTTCATCTGCAATCAACCATCTTAGTCCATTTTATGCTGGTATAAAGGAATACCTGAGTCTGGGTAATTTTTTTTTTTTTTAGATGGAGTTTCACTCTTGTTACTCAGGCTGGAGTGCAATGGCACAATCTCAGCTCACTGCAGCCTCTGACTCCTGGGTTCAAGCAATTTTTCTGCCGTAGCCTCCCCAGTATCTGGGATTACAGATGCCCACCACCACACCTGGCTAATTTTTTGTATTTTTAGTAGAGACAGGGTTTTGCCATGTTGGCCAGGCTGGTCTTGAACTCCTGGCCTCAGGTGATCCACCTGCCTTGGCCTCCCAAAGTGCTGGGATTACAGGCATGAACCACCATGCCCAGCTGAATCTGGGTAATTTATAAAGAAAATAAATCTATTCACCTCATGGTTAGGCAGGCTGTACAAGAAGCACAGCGCCAGAAACTTCTTGGCTTCTGATGAGAACCTCAGGCTGCTTTTGTTCATGGTCGAAGGCAAAGGGAACCTAGTGGGTACAGAGATCACATAGCAAGAGAGGAAGCAAGAGAGACGGGAGGAGGTGCCAAGCTCTTTTAATAACCAGCTCTCAGGGTGTATTAGTCAATTTTCCTGCTGCTGATAAAGACATATGTGAAACTGAGCAATTTACAAAAGAAAGAGGCTTAATTGAACTTATAGTTCCATGTGGCTGGAGAAGTCTTACAATCATGGCAGAAGGCAAAGAGAAGCAAGTCGCGTCTTACATGAATGGTGGCAGGCAAAAAATGAGAGATAGCTTGTGTGGGGGACAGCCTTTTTTAAAAAACGATGAGATCTCATGAGACTTATTCACTTTCATGAGAATAGCATGGGGAAGACTTGCCCTCATGATTCAATTACCTCCCATCAGGTTCCTCCCACAACACATGGGAATTCAAGATGAAATTTGGGTGAGGACAGAGCCAAACCATATCATTCCACCCCTGGTACCTCCCAAATCTCATGTCCTCACATTTCAAAACCAGTCATGTCTTCCCAACAGTCCCCCAAAATCTTAAGTCATTTCATCATTAACTCAGAAGTCCACAATCCAAAGTCTCATCTGAGACAAGGCAAGTCCCTTCCACCTATGAGCCTGTAAAATCAAAAGTAAGTTAGTTACTTCCTAGACACAATGGGGGTACAGGCATTGGGTAAATACAGCCATTCCAAATGGGAGAAGTTGGCAAAAACAAAGGGGCTAAAGACCTCATGCAAGTCCTAGCAGGGCAGTCAAATCTTAAAGATCCAAAATCATCTCCTTTGACTCCATGTCTCACATCCAGGTCACGCTGATGCAAGAGGTGGGTTCCCAGGGTCTTGGGAAGCTCCATCCCTGTGGCTCTGCAGGGTAGAGTCTCTCTCCCAGCTGCCTTCACAGGCAGGTATTGAGTGTCTGTGGCTTTTCCAGGTGCATGATGCAAGCTGTTAGTGGATCTACCATCCTGGGGTCTGGAAGATAGTGGCCCTCTCCTCACAGCCTGACTAGGCAGTGCCACAGTAGGGATGCTGTGTGGGGGCTATGACCCCACATTTCTCTTCTGCACTGCCCTAGCAGAGGTTCTCCATGAGGGCCCCACCCCTGCAGCAAACTTCTACCTGGGCATCCAGGCATTTCCATACATCTTCTGAAATCTAGGCAGAGGTTCCCAAACCCCAATTCTTGACTTCTGTGGACTCACGGGCTCAACACCATGTGGAAGCTGCCAAGGCTTGGGTCTTGCACCCTCTAAAGCCAGAGCCCAAGCTCTATGTTGGCCCTTTTTAGCCACAGCTGGAGTAGCTGGGACACAGGGCACCAAGTCCCTAAACTGCACAAAGGATGGAAACCCTGGGCCCAGCCCACAAAACCACTTTTTCCTCCTGGGCTTCTGGGCCTGTGATGGAAGCGGCTGCCATGAAGATCACTGACATGCCCTGGTGACATTTTTTCCATTGTCTTGGTGATAAACATCCAGCTCCTCATTACGCAGATTTTTGCAGCCAGCTTGACTTTCTCCTCAGAAAATTGGTTTTTCTTTTCTATCTCATTGTCAGGCTGCAAATTTTCTGAACTTTTATGCTCTGCTTCCCTTATAAAACTGAATGCTTTTAACAGCATCCAGGTCACCTCTTGAAGGCTCTGCTGCTTAGAAATTTCTTTCACTATATTCCCTAAATCATCTCTCACAAGTTCAAAGCTCCACAAATCTCTAGGGCAGGGACAAAATGCCACCAATCTCTTTGCTAAAACATAACAAGAGTCACCTTTGCTCCACTTCCCAACAAGTTCCTCATCTCCATCTGAGACTATCTCAGTCTGGATTTTATTGTCCATATCATTATCAGCATTTTGGTCAAAGCCATTCAACAAGTCTCTAGGAAATTCCGAACTTTCCCGTATTTTCTGTTTTCTTCTGAGCCCTCCAAACTGTTCCAACCTCTGCCTGTTACCCAGTTCCAAAGTTGCTTCCACATTTTCAGGTACCTTTTCAGCAGTGTCCCATTCTACTGGTACCAATTTACTGTATTAGTCTGGTTTCATGCTGCTAATAAAGACATACCCAAGACTGAGCAATTTACAGAAGAAAGAGGTTTAATCGGACTTACAGTTCCATGTGGCTGGGGAAGCCTCACAATTATGGTGGAAGGCAAGGAGGAGCAAGTCACATCTTACATAGATGGCGGCAGGCAAAAAATGAGAGAGAGCTTGTGCAGGGGAAGCCTCTTTTTAAAACCATTAGATCTTGTGAGACTTATTCATTATCACAAGAACAGCACCAGAAAGACTTGTTTCCATGATTCAATTACCTCCCACTAGGTTCCTCCCACAACACATGGGAATTCAAGATGAGATTTGGGTGGGGGCACAGCGAAACCATATCACATGGGAATGAATTGAGTGAGAACTAACACATTACTGCTAGGCCGGCACCAAGCAATTTGGGGGGAATCCATCCCCATGACCCAAACACCTCCTATTAGGTCCCACTTCCAACTTTGGGGATAAAATTTATACATGAGGTTTGGGGGACAAAAAGAAATTTTTTTTTTTTTTGAGACAGAGTTTCGCTGTTTTTGGGCAGGCTGGAGTGCAATGGCGTGTTCTCGGCTCACTGCAACATCCACCTCCCAGGTTCAAGCAATTCTGCCTCAGCCTCCCAAGTAGCTGGGATTAAAGTCATGTGCCACCACACCCAGCTAAGTTTGTATTCTTACTAGAGACAGGGTTTCTCCATGTTGGTCAGGCTGGTCTCAAACTCCCGACCTCAGGTGATCTGCCCGCCTCAGCCTCCCAAAGTGCTGGGATTACAGGTGCGAACCACGCGCCCAGCCTACGGGGACAAAAATTTAAGCTGTAGCATTGGCTTAATTAAAAGCTGATATTCAGGCTATACATTTTTCAAGGCCTCTGTGCTCTCTGTTGGATTGAGAACATCAGAGTTCTGGCTACCATATGGTGGAACTTAAATGAGACTCTTGCAACTCTGATACTCCTTGAGGAACACAGAACACATGCCACTAACCCCCTTTCTGAGTCCCCTGTCTTCCTAAATGAGCCCCAAGAGTGGTAGGTGGGTGCCTTTCAAGTCTAAAGCTCTGCTTCCTTTTACATTGAGTTCCCTGATCATTTTGGATTTTGGAGGTACCAAGGGTTAGTTTAAACTGTGAGACGACACTTGACCTTTGGGTGTGTGATAACTAATGATTCACTAGCAAAAGCTACAGTTTTAAAGGTAACTGATGGCAGATACAATGAATGGTTATCACTACAGTGGATGAACTCTGGCTTTTTGTCCCATTTCTTTCAAATTTAGATAAGAATAGCCTCATATTTCTGACTGAGTCAAAGAGAAACTGACAGTAAATGGCACTTTGGTGTAAGAAAACTATTGGCTATGTTGATCAAAAGGATCACAGAGCCAAAGCCACAACTTGACAATGGATATTGGGCAGTTGGAGGCTGTTGCAAAACTTACCATCAAAGGGTGGGGCTCCTATGGTTGGTAAGCTAGTCACAAAGTAAATTGATTGATGTTGGATAGCCCATTCAGTCTCAGGGGGAGTATCCTTGTGGTGAGGTGTACTGTGAGAGCACAGCACAGCCCATCCCTGTGGTCTTTCCATTTTGGACATTTTTCTGGACTCTGGTAGATCTGAAATTCGACATAAAAATGTGATTCTTAATTTCTGGAGATCTGGATGCTCTGCCTTCCAGCTATGCCTGTTTTTATATGTGTAAGTATTAGGCACTGGGAGCTACAAATGCTTTGTCAGTCCTATTCATTAATGGGTTCTACCTGATTTATTTTTTGTTAAGAAACAAAAATAAATTAAAATGCGACTTATCTAATTAGAATGGTTTCCAAAATATGCCTTTCGGATATTCAGCTGGTTAATTTGAAAAGACCTGTAAATCTTCTAGGCTCATCCTTATGTTTTTTGTAAAATCCTGTAATAAATTTCTATAATTTCGGGCTGCCTGAGCATCCATTTTTGAATCCTCTGTGTCTCACCTAACTGACACACCTGAACCCAATACTTCTACTCATCAAGGTTCTCCTAGAGAGTGGCTATCTTGATAAGCCTGTCAGACCAAAGCTAGAGTTTATAGCCTCTTTCCAGAATAAATCTTCAAGACCAAATTAGGAAAAAGTGCAACAAATCTAGTTTTAGAAGAAATGAATATTTTCTCCACCCAGATAAGCTTTGGAAACATTCAGACCTAAAATCTAGTCCACAGCTTCCATAAAATTTCTCTGACAGTACACACTATGCTCTAAGCACTTTCCTAGAGATAAAATAAAACAGAAACTAACTGAAATTACCTTCAGCTTATATGACATGAGATAATCTTTGTTAAATAAAGGTAGTTTTAAAACTGTTGGTGAAATAAAAATATAAATGTCTTCAGAATTATCAGCATACAGTTTTTGCCTGGGATTCTTGGTCAGACAGGTTTGTGCTGTCTCTACTAGATGCTTTAAAATCACAAAACTATAAATTCAACCTAACAGCAGAACACACAGTAAACATGAGTTAATTACTTAACACATGTCAGTCAAAAAAGTTTCAAACGTTTAACTTCTGTCTTTTTTTTCCTTCTGTGATATTTTTGATACTTCCCTAATTTATTGGTGAGCTGTTGGGCTCTCCTGAAGGCATGCATACATCTTGCTATTGGCATATATCTTTAGTTTTAAGTTTCTGGATTCTGGCATCTGAACAGATGGTTATGGTAAAGCCTGGGGACATGTGTGTGACCACAGCATCTCAGCTGCCAGCTGCAGGACAGGGCCATGCCCAGTAGGACCCATTCTGTGTCTAGTGTCTTAGAGGCCTTGGTTAGAACAAGGCTGACTGATTCAGGGTTAGCTTGATTTTGCTTTTTCAAAAATAACTGAAATAGGCAGCTTTGTTTTCCATGAGCAATTCAAATATAATTGTTCAGAACAAATAGGAAAATGTAAATGAGATGAACAGTTATAAATAAACTTGTCATAATTTTTTTTTTAGATGGAGTCTCGCTCTGTCACTGAGGCTGGAGTACAGTGGTGAGATCTCAGCTCACTGTAAGCTCCAACTCCTGGGTTCACGCCCTTCTCCTGCCTCATCCTCCTGAGTTGCTGAGACTACAGGTGCACGCCAGAATGCCTGGCTAATTTCTTGTATTTTTAGTAGAGACGGGGTTTCACCATGTTAGCCAGGATGGTCTTGATCTCCTGACCTTGTGATCTACCCATCTTGGCCTCCCAAAGTGCTGGGATTACAGGCGTGAGCCACTGCACCTGGCCATAAACTTGTTATAATTTAAAAAATCTTTGCAGTAACTTAAAATCTTAAAGTCATATTATATTAAATTAATAGATAATCATGAAGTGTCTGAGTCATTTCTAAATAAATTGAAATACTAAAACATTAATTATTAAACATAAATTTAAGTTTATATATTTTGATATATTGCTTTTATATGATACAAAAGCTAAATATATCTAGATATGTTAATAAACACAAAAATGAGAAAAGTATCTCTCTAAAATATATAAAATAGTTTTAGTTTACAGAATACAGATTTACAATTGCTAAGGATTAAAATTCTAATTAATATATGTAATTAAAACTACTATATACAAGAGAAATATTTCTGCAACAAGGAAAGTAAAATGTTATAAGAATGTATTTTTGTTGAGAAAAAATAATTTTGTCTAGCTTAAAGTTTATTTAAAGGTGATTTAAAAGTGAAGAAATAGAAAAAATAATATAGGCAAAACTAAATGTCTAACACATTTAAAAAGAAGATAAAATGTAAGAGGATATGAAGCGTTTATAAAAATCTTATCTGTGTGGTCAAAGCTAAGATTGGATGGATTTCTTTATAAGGTTTTATAAAATTAGCTTTAGTATTCATAATACACTGATACAAGAATAAAATTTCATTTTCTCTTTTTGAGCAAGATTTTAAAGTAGTATTAATAAGGGATAGTAAAAGATTTCTTTCACATTAGAGTAAACTGCAAAAAAAAAAAAAAAGGAAAGGTGAGGTACAGAAACAGATTCTATGTGCTTCAGCAGACTGTCTTTATTAGATCTTTTCACTATTTGGGAAACTGAGGCTTTTCTCTGTTGAAGAGTAAAAGTTTTTGGTTTTAAAAATCTTTTAGTTAACATTGTAGTTAAATGAATGATAATTATTTCATAATGATCTATGATCCTATTTTGATCAAGTGTTTTAATCCTTTCACATATTTGACAGGTTTACCAAAATTAAATTTCAAATTCTAAGTTATCTTTTTGACCTCAAACTAACTGTAGGATGTTCCAGAGGGTCCCTGAAGCTTCTGAAAAAAAAAATAATGAAACAAATCAGGCTTATTTAATATGGGAAGTGTTGTTAAATAGAAAATAATGATTAATGGGGCCGGGTGTAGTGGCTCATGCCTGTAATCCCAGCACTTTGAGAGGCCAAGGCAGGTGGTTCATGAGGTCAGGTGATTGAGACCATCCTGGCTAACAAGGTGAAACCCCATCTCTACTAAAAGCACAAAAAAATTAGCCAGGTAAGGTAGTGGGAGCCTGTAGTCCCAGCTACTCGGGAGGCTGAGGCAGGAGAGTGGTGTGAACCCAGGAAGCCAGAGGTTGCAGTGAGCCAAGATCGTGCCACTGCACTCCAGCCTCGGCAACAGAGTGAGACTCAGTCTCCCAAAAAAAAAAAAAAAAAGAAAGAAAAAAGAAAATAATGATTACCATTCTATGCATTATATTTGTATGGATGTGTTATTAATATGAGTTCTAAAATGGTATGAAAGTCTTAAAATTCTGACATGTCTTGGTATATGTTAGTGATAATTATGACTATTAAGTTAAGTTGTTGTAGGCCACAGAAAATAATAAAATTTCATTGTCAATTGCATTTTTAACTGTACCCATTTTAGTCTTTTGATCATAGTTAATTGCTTTACTCTGATACTCTTTTAAAAGCATTTTACAATCTGCTATAATTGGAATTTGCCTCTTTAAGAAAATTCATGAAAAGGACTCTGACAAGTGCTCTTAAACACAAATTTCTGATAACTTTTAAGATAATATAATTGTACTGAGTAAAAATTTCAGAACTCTAATGAAAATGACTCAAAATTATTAACAACATCAAGCAGAACAAGAATTAGTTACATGGGACTGAACTGATAAAGGATTATTATTTTTAATGGCTTTTTGTTTGAGACATTGCTGATTCTTTTGGACTTCCATAGCTTTACAGTAATTTTGTAAAGTATACTCTTGTGATAAGAATGAAAACCTTTGCCTTTCTTTTTACTTGATTTATTTAAAATTTGGAAACTATTGGTGAGTATTCTTATATTTTATCAATATAGATATTTGCATAAGTTAATAAGAATCTGTTCTTCATGCTGGGTGCTGTGGCTCATGCCTATAATCCTAGCACTTTGGGAGGTTGAGGTGGGTGGATCACTTGAGGCCAGGTGTTTGAGACCAGCCTGGCCAGCATGGTGAAACCTTGTCTCTACTAAAAATAAAAAATCAGCTGGGTGTGGTGGTGCACACCTGTAGTCTCAGCTACTTGGGAGGCTAAGGCAGGGACATTGCTTGAACCTGGGCAGTGGAGGTTGCAGTGAGCCAAGATGGCACCACTGCACTCCAGCCTGGATGACAGAGTGAGACTGTCTCGAACAAAACAAAACAACAATCTGTTCTTCTGACATTAGGGTGATTGAAAACCCTGAGTATTTTACCAAAGTTTTGAGTGGAAGGGGACCCGAGCAGGTTGCCGCTGCTAGCTGGAGGTGGCCGGCTTTTATCCCCTTGTTTGTCCCCTCCCATGTCCTGCTTCTGTCCTATCAGAATGCCCTTTTCTCAATCCTCCCCACGATTGGTTACTTTTAGAATCCTGCTGATAGGTCAGTTTTACAGAGTGCTGATTGTTCCATTTA
Source organism: Gorilla gorilla gorilla (assembly GCF_029281585.2). NCBI lineage: Eukaryota > Metazoa > Chordata > Mammalia > Primates > Hominidae > Gorilla > Gorilla gorilla. Next base: position 107,604,260 of record NC_073228.2, read on the forward strand.
CAGAGTGCTGATTGGTGCATTTTACAAACCTCTTGCTAGCTACACAACACTGATTGGTGCGGTTTTACAGAGCGCTGATTGGTTCATTTTATAAACCTCTTGTTAGCTACAGAGCACTGATTGGTGCATTTTACAGTCCCCTTGTAAGAAAAGTTCTCCAAGTCCCCACTTGACCCAGGAAGTCCAGCTGGCTTCACCTCTCAATTCTACCAAAGCTTTGATTGGAATGTCATGTTTTCAGATACCACCAGACTGTTTTCAGGGTTTGAAGTTCACTTTTATGCAGCCAATTAAAAAAAATAAAATTTGAAAAACTGGCCTGATACCTTGTCCACAGCCTTTCCTTTCAGGATTTTTAGAATTGTGGTAAGTAGGCCAAGCATGGTGGCTCACGCCTGTAATCCAGCACTTTGGGAGACTGAGGCGGGCGGATCACAAGGTCAGGAGATTGAGACCATCCTGGCTAATACGGTGAAACCCTGTCTCTACTGAAAATACAAAAAAAATAGCTGGATGTGGAGGCAGATTCCTGTAATCCCAGCTACTCAGGAGGCTAAGGCAGGGAAATCACTTGAACCCGGGAGGCGGAGGTTGCAGTGAGCTGAGATTGCATCACTGCACTCCAGCCGGTGTGACAGAGTGAGACTCCATCTCAAAAAAAAAAAAAAAAAAAAAGAATTATGGTAAGTAAAGAATGTCACTTTCTGACAGGCCAAGGAAACTCAAGATATTTTGGGGACCTCATAAATAGAGTAGATTAAGCAATTTGTACAGGTATTACCGACACAATTTGAGGGTGAGTCAAATCTTTGCCTGGCTTCATAAGACTCCAGAGGCTTTTAAAAGTCTAATCTAATATTCTTTCTAAAAAGTTCTAGCAAAGTTAACTTTAAAAGAGCCTATATGATAAATCTCTATTCCTCTTGTACTTTATGCAAATAATCAGTCCAAGTTAATGAGACTAAACTTAATTTGCAGATAAATTAGTCTTATCATGATTATTTTTGGTAAAAATTGGGGAAACTGGAGAGAGAAAATTATGTTTCAGAAGAGAAGCTATAACCAGATTGCCACTCTCTGCTCTTACTCCATCTAAACATGTTTCAAGTCTAACATCTAAAAATGTTCTCGACTGCTGCCTTCTGGACTCAAAAAATAAAAACGACTGAATTTTATAGTTTGATGTAACCATTAACCTTTTTCTTTTATTTCCATAACAATGCCTCTTATTAGATATGTGATTGCTTACACTATATAGAGCCCTGATATATATATATATATATATATATATATATATGATATATAGACGGCAGAAGCCCAACTGCAGCAGCACTGCCTAAAATGAAAAACAACTGTTAAGTGTTGAACTGGACTGTCCTATTCTCAGGACTGAGAGACTGATTCAGTTGCTTATGAGACATCCACCAACCCAATTTTTTAGCCCCAAAACTTCTTGGGGGAAGTTTCAGACTGGTGAATATTGAGGCTCAGGCAATGATACCCCAAAATAAAGGCCTAAGAAGCGGCCTCAGAAGCAAAGTCTCTCTCTGACGTTCTCTTGCTCTCCTGTTTTTTGTCCTTCATTTTTCCCTGAGACAAGCTATAGAAACTAGAATTCCTCTTTCCCAACCAAGGCAAGTCATAGAAACCAGAACCCATTTTTCTCAAAGTCATCCATAATGCTTAAACATATTACTTTAACTGTCCCTTCTCCCAACCTTTCTGTGTAACATCTGGGCATAAAGAAATTAAGACTCTCCTTCTAGAGGGGTCCTACACTGTACCTGGAAGGAGGAATGCTGTACAGAGAGGCTGAGAAAATTCTGAATAGACAGGTCTTGCTGAGTTTCTCCACTTAGTCACACCATTAGATCATAGCCATTTTTTTTTCATATTTCTATGGGGCTGCCCATTCTTCATTGGACCTAAACATAAAAATAGTTTACCTTGCATCTTTATGTCTTCATTCTGAAGGCTCCAATGTCACATAAAACTATAATCAAGTACATTTATTATACTTTTCTCTTGTTAACCTGTCATTGTTATATGGGTGTCGGCTGTGACCTTTATGATGGAGATGAAAGGGATCCTCCCTTTCCACCCTGATAGCTGTTTAATGATCACTTGAAAAATAAAGACTATAAAAAGATTCTAAAGGACATATATGAAAACAATGGTGTATGTACCACGAATCACTTATATTTTAACATATAAAAATATGTTGCCCAGATGATAGGAATATTTGCCAGTTCAAATTACATTTTTTTTTTTGAGGCAGAGTCTCACTGTTGTCGCCAGGGCTGGAGTGCTGTGGTGCAATGTCGGCTCACTGCAACATCTGCCTCCAAGGTTCCAGCAATTCTCCTTCCTTAGCCTCCCGAGTAGCTGAGATTACAGGCGCCCACCATCACAACTGGCTAATTTTTGTATTTTTAGTAGAGATAGGGTTTCACCATGTTGGCCAGGCTGGTCTCGAACTCATGACCTCAGGTGGTCCACCCACCTCAGCCTCCCAAAGTGCTGGGATTACAGGCACCAGTTTAAATAAGTTTATAATTCAGTCAGCTCACCATCATCTTAGAAGTTAAGCAATTCTCGATGTATGTAATTTTTTTTTTCTTTTTTTGAGATGGAGTCTCACTCTGTCGCCCAGGTTGGAGTGCAGTGGTGTGATCTCGGCTCACTGCAAGCTCCCCCTGCCAGGTTCACACCATTCTCCTGCCTCAGCCTCCCAAGTAGCTGGGACTACTGGTTCCCACCACCACACCAGGCTAATTTTTTGTATTTTTAGTAGAGATGGGGTTTCACCGTGTTAGCCAGGATGGTCTCAATCTCCTGACCTCGTGATCTGCCCACCTTGGCCTCCCAAAGTGCTGGGATTACAGGCGTGAGCCACCGTGCCCGGCCGATGTATGTAATTTTTTGACATTCTATTATGCATAAAATGAGATTCATAAACATGTTTAATTTCTTGTTAATTTCATACAAAATATGGTCTTATTAAGTACAACCTCCATCCCATGTCTAAGCTACTATTATACTCTTTACTGTTGGTGGAACAGATGAGAGAGTGTAGAATGATCATGCAAAACCTATTATTGCTAAAAGGGATACATTTTGTTTAATCTTCTAGGTGATTACTCATTCACTTGTATAGTTAAAATTACATTTGTGTATGTGTAGGGGAGAATTTTCTTAGCTCTTCAAGTCATTTTACCTTTTAAAGTTCCACATTAATTTTAGAGAATAATAGTTGGGGGTTCTGGGCCTAGAGCCCAGTACTCTATATCCTAATCTCTAATTTGAATTTGTCACTCTGTGAACTTATTCGTGTCATTTAACCTTTCTTTTTAGCTTCTCAACCTATGAAGAAGAGTTGCTTTTTATTGTTTTACTGAAATCAATACTATTACATTTTAAAATGCCTTCAAATCTATACAACCTTATTATAAAAAGGGCTTAGAGTATATTTTATGAGCACTTTTATTAAAATTGAGTTTTCTTTCCTTAAAGTCAGTGCTAATACTACAAGGAGAAAAGCATTTTCCAAGATAGGTACTCAGTGCACATTCCTGGCATACGAAAGACAATGATTTCATGTAAGAGAGTGCCAGGTATGCCTTTGGGCTTTATATTAATTTGTGAAACATTCCTTTCATTATGTTTCCTGTTCAAAAATTATGCGCATTTGAATCAAAGCCCAATGACAGTGTCTAGTAACTGAAAAATATTTATTTCTCCTTGGAAATCATATCTGCTTAATTACCCAATCTTTTGGGAACACAGCCAAAGCCTGGAGTGAGTCTTTTGTTGCAGAAAAAAAAAAAGAGAGAGAAAAATAATTTGGTGCTGAGGGGAAACAACTCTCTTACAGCTCTTGTGGCCATCCTGTCATGTTTTGAATTGCCCTGCTAACCTGCCGTTGTCATCTGGTTTCATGTCACTGGAGTTTGTGTCATATGATAACCCCAAGGTAAAGAACTCTGTTCCTTTACTATATTTCTTTTTGCTTCTGCTCTCTCATATTCTTGTCCATCTTGCTTTGGCTTGTTCATATTCTGGGAGTAATGGGGTGAAGTTAATATAAGACATTTAACTCTCAATTACTCAAGGGCTAATTATCCAGTCTATTGATTGCTTGGTCCAGCCTCTGCTTTTCCTGTCTTTAAAAGGGTGGTTGACCGCCCATTAGCACTTAAACCAGACAAGAGTAGGGGGTGGAGAGAGAAAGTGATAAAATTCAAATCTATCTATTTGCAGCTTATTAGTAGTGCTAGTTAAGAGCTTACGTGAATGGCAAAAATGTGGTTTAGGAACACCTGTAGATTTAATTTAGTCTTATTTTTCCTTGTCATCTCTTACCATGGATAATTGGGTTGGCTTCATTACCCTATGTTCATATAGTTAATTCTCAGAAGTTGGGCTTTTTATTACTTTGGAGCAGTCACTTAATTGGCACTTAAGGCATTTCAGGAAGCTATGGGGATAAACTATGTAGACTTCATTTTTCAAGTAAGGAAACTGAGACACACAGTCTTGAAACTGAGGAAGGGTACTTGGAGGAATCATGGGTAACAGTGACTTTTTTCACTCTTTGGTATGCGTTCACAGATACATAGATATGATAGTAACATCTAATGGTAATTCATCTTATCCAGTGGTTTCTCACAGTGGTGTCTGAATCACCACTACAGCCATGCAGAGTTGTGATTTCAGACTTGGCTTGGGGTTTGTTTCTCAGTTGTGCTATTTCTTCCAGATGATTAAACTTCAGCTAGAAGAATGTATGGAATATAGTAAACACTCAAAAAAGAGTCAGTTTAATTCAAATTGTAGTAATAATAGTTGTAGTGGTGGTAGTACTAATAGTCATAAAGTTTCTGAGTTATTTCAAAAGAAATTTCTATTTCAAAAAAGTTATTTCTATTTCAAAAAGAATAAATGAAATCATACTGGTGGCAAGGCCATGTAGGCTATGACTTAATTAATGTAGGCTTATGTAGTATTATAACCTCAAAGTTTGGTTTTATGAGTTTGTCTTTCATAGTAGAAAGGTTGGGAATCAATGATCCAATATAATTCCCTTATTTTGTAACTACAAAAACACAGGTCCAAAGAATACAAGTATTTTCCCAAGGTCACCCAACAGGATAAGGGTGGATGCCAACAGAACAAGAAATGATGGACTAGTGAATCCTAAGTGAATTTTTCCCACAATTACACTGGTGTTAGGTCATCAATGATGTAACTCCTACAACTAAATGACATATTTATCTTCTCACTATTCTGAATAGTCCTCACTGCCTGTATTCTTAATTTCTTGATTGGAAATGGGACAAAGAAATAATTTTTATGAACCAAGAGAAAATAAAGATGATGACAGCAAATCCTTATGGTGAAGCAAAATGCAAAGGCTAAAATTATAGGCTAGATTAAGTGCTCTGCTATGGCAGAGATAGTCAACTGTCTGTTTTATGTTCCCCCTTAATAACATGGAGACATCCCTGGGGAGTGAGCAGAGATACCTTTGACACATGGTTGTCTAGCAGAAATTACATTTTACAACCCTGTTTGCATTTAGGTGTGGCTATGTGAGCTACTTTATACAAATAGAATATCAGTGGAAGTAATTAAGGGTCATTTCTAAGGCAAGTCTTTTAGAAAATAGATATGCCCTTTCCATATCCTTTCTTCATTCACCAGGTGCTGCAAAGAACTGCAACACCCTAGGGTATAGAGGAGCTACAAGATCCATGGATCCTGGGTCCTTGAATCACCACATGGAAGAAAGCAGCACTTTTGATAGGAATATTTGCATTGAACTTCTAAGTGAAATAAACTTCTGTCATCACAAACTAATGACATTTGAGGGAGGTATGCTAATGCTAATCCAAATAATATCTGTACTTTTTTTCACAATGAATGTGATAAACTGCATTATCTAAATCAAAGTATATATGCATTATTTTTTACAGAAAGAAAATTCAGTTTGGCATAAGTTTTGCTGTTTGTTTTGAAAAGGCTTCTTGCAGTTATTTGACAAGATGTTCATATTAATTCGCTCAGTAATGCTAAATACATACATTTACAGCATTCTTCTCAAATAATGTTTTGTAATGGCAAACAAAATTAATTACGTGTCAAGTTATTCAGATTAAAAACAATCATGAGCAGAACATACTGAAGAGCACATACCTACACACATAAGAAAGCATGAAGTCAAAGAAAGCAACAGTAATCTAATACATACTTTTTAATAAGTGTAATATGACTTGGCCATTGATGCTATAAAATTTATAGTAATTCATGTGAATGAATTTCTATATATATAGTAAATGAATTTCTATAGTGAATTTCTATAACCAAGATTTATTTTCATAGTGAAATCAATTTTTGTAGATTTTTTTCTCTGTTTATTACTTCACTAGTGTCTCAAAACTATGCCAATGTTGACAGTTCCTTTTCATACCATTCACCATTTAATAATCATATATTCACATCAAGACATGTGCACACATTTTAAAAGATAAAGTCTTGCATCTAGCCACCACCAGCACCCCAGTTCCTTGTAGATGTTTTCCTTCAATGTTTTATCTAAACTCTCATGCCAGACCTTTCTTCATGTCCCTCACTTTCTGCCAGTCTTTATTGATTCCCTGACATGCAGCCTTTCATCTCAGGCAATCTTTTTTTGTTTTTGTTGTTCAGCATTGAATATTTCCTTTATTAACTTATTTTTATCTGATTATAAAAATTATAAACATTATAGAACCACTAGAACACAAGCGAGAATAAACAAGAGTTTTTAAATGATCTGCGATCACAGTTCTCAGTACCATATTCCCTTTAACACAGATACATTTTTTAAACAAAAGTTGGACCTGTCATTTAATGTCATATTTCTACCTGGCAGCTTTTAGAACAAATATTGGAAAGCTGGCTACATTAAATCCTTACTTTGAAAATTAGGTTTTAGTGCATGTGAAGGAAAGTGAAGTTTAATAAAAAGTTCAGAATAAAATTTTGGGCAATTTTACAGCATATGCAATTCCTAAGAATCCTCAGGTTTTAAAAGATTAAATATTTATTTATAAATAACAACATCTAATAATATATTATTTATAATTTCTTCAAACCCATACTAATACTATTTTTGGAACTGTTATTTTTTAGGAATTATTAAGTTACCTAATACTTTGAGCCTACTCATCTTGAGGACTGAATTCAGTTTTCAGTCGTTTCTAAGCTTATATTAAAGTCTTGGAGCCCAGCACAGTGGCTCACATCTGTAATCCAAGTACTTTGGGAGGCCAAGGCGGGTGGGTTACCTAAGGTCAGGAGTTCAAGACCAGCTTGGCCAAACGTGGCAAAACCCCATCTCTGCTAAAAATACAAAAAAAAAAAAAAAAAAAAAAATTAGCTGGGCATGGTGGCAGGCACCTGTAATCCCAGCTACTCAGGAGGCTGAAGCATGAGAATTGCTTTAACCCTGGAGGCGGAGGTTGCAGTGAGCCGAGATTGCACCACTGCACTCCAGCATGGGCAACAAGAGCAAAACTCGGTCTCCAAAAAATAAAATAAACAAATAAATAGATAAAGTCTTGGTCTTTAAAAGCCTTGGATGACTGAGGTTTAGAATTGCCTTAAAGAGAGTTCTGAGTCAAGAACCTGTGGGTGGCTTATGTTGGAAGAATAGTTAAATCACCATGCTAGATCAGGGCTGATAAGCCAGTTTTCTAGGAGGGCAGCTTCCAGATTCCATGGCTATAAATGTAAGCAATTTTGCCAGCTACTTCACTCAGTAATATTGTGCACAGCACAGTGTGAGCTATGAGTCTACTTTCTCTCTAGTTCAGTTGCCTCATTCCTCTTACAGTGTGGGCACATCGCAACACTGAGAAGGATCAAAGCAAATATTTTCCATACAACATAACTCTTAAACTTCATCAGTACTCAACTAAGAGACAGTAACTTGACATGAAAACTGTAGGGGAAAAAACAACCACGAAGGGTTAGTGTTGAATTTACTGAAAACATATGTAATTGAGCAAAATTATTGACATGATAATTTTATGACATATTATCCAATGTAATGTGGATTCTACATGATTTTCTGCATGTTAACAGACTTCAGAACTAATTTCTGAGTAAGACCCAGGAATTAGGGTCTATTAGAGTTGGAAGAAACATATTATGCTTCATGTTTCTTTCATAGCCTCATAGCTCCTGGTGAGGAGTAATTTCCCCCTGCCTTTCTTTCTTCTTTGCTTTCTTCCTTCCTCCTTCTTTTATTCTTTTTTTTTCTTTTCTAATGGGACGAGCCCCATTGAATTTGTGACAACATGAGATTAAGTGTGTGGGTTTCCCACATGTACTGCACACTTTTTTTTTTTTTTTTTTTTTTTTCCCCCATTTCTCTGATACAACTGAATCAAGCTTGCCTTCAGAATCAGTCTGAGAGGTGGCTGGTAAAATTTTTTTTGGCAAAACAAAAAGACCTGCCTGAACTTCATCCCAGAAATCTAACCTATTCCCACTTTGAGCTTTACCTTTTTGTCTTTGAACAATAACTTCACCTTTCCCTGTCTCTAACCGGACATGATTTTTATATTCCACAAACAGAAATTTGAATTAAAATGCACGTCTCAGGAAAAATCAGTTTTTGACTTAGAATCATTTGTGTTGGGAGTCAAAAATTGCTCTAAGCCTTTAACTTTAAAACAAAGAGGAGAGTTTGAAGTATATGTGTTGAGGGTGGGGGCAGTGAGGGATTGGAGGTTTGGAAGTGGGATAAATTCACAACTCAGGAAGATTAGAGACCACAGAAAAAAGCTGGGTTTAAATTTCCTACTTCATCTTTCTGCCCAAAGCCAGCTCTGTTCCTCTTCAACTATGTGAGTGCAAATAAAAAAGAGAGGCATTGAAAATACGCTACTGACACAATCCGTTTTTCCGTATTCCTTTTTACAGAATTTGCTTTTGCAACTAGGGAATACATACCAACATTTTGGAATGATCTTGCTGACAGTTCAAGAAGAATGTAATCAATAGACACAGGGTTGCTAATCAACTCATCTAGTTTTGTTGTTGTTGTTGCTGTTATAGGGGTGGTGGTGGGGCAGTCATATTCCATTTCTATTGACAGAAATCTGATTCAGAAGTAATTATTGGCAGCATCCCTTTTCTGTGCCAAAGAAATGATTTTCTTTCAGTATAAATGCCATAATAAACTTATTTTGTGAGGGAAGAAGAGAGATGAATGAACCTTGGCATTCCCTTGTTTATACTCAGAACATAGCTATTCATTAATTTTATTATGCTGCAAAGTAAAATATGCAAGTTTATCTTTTAAAATAACTCAAGAAATGACAACGAATTGCAAAGGATAGCATAAGAATATGGAGGGGCAAAAACAGAGAATAAAATGTTTTGTTTTCTCCACAGGAAATTAAGCGAAATATATTAAACTTTTCTTTAAAATAAATATTAATGATCAGTAATTCAATTTCTTGTCTGTTTGCGTTTTAAATCCTGCAGCGTTCGTTCTGGTTGCTTTGATGTCCAGTCTGTTTTTGTTATCACTGGGCTAACACAGTGAAAGACAGTGTTGTACTCTGCCCAGGGCTCTAACAAGTCTCTTTGAAACTTTGGAAATAGTTTGCCACTAAAGGACTCAGAAAAATCACTGCCTTTCCTGTTGTTATTTATCATAATCTGTAAGTGGAAAAATTGCTATTCTGAAAGAAAAAGTTAATATATTTAATGCTTTATTCAATTAGACCTATTGTTTTCTGATGTCCCCCCAGAATGTTTGGAAACACTCTATAAAATTAACATCTAGGTACAAAAGACTCCCAATAAATAGTTACAACAACAACAACAAAAACAAGAAAAAATTAACAAAGCAGCAAAATGAGAACTGATAAATCCTTAAATTTCAGAGGAATGTGTCAGGAAGTGTTTCCAATTTCAAATCATAACAGGTAGGAAAAATTGCATAGGTGATGTATCATACAAACTGAACTTGAGCACTTTTTCTTTTCTCTAAATGCAGTACAAAATGGTCTCATCTTTATTATAGTCTTTAAATAATTATTAGGCTTAATTGCCACAGTTCATAGAAATTTTAAAATTAGCAAGTGGTGCTTATCTCTCCGCAGTGCTCAGTGTTAATAAAACATGCTGCTCCATAAACACATTTCACATCATATTTGTCCATGATTATTTCATTGTTTTTCCAAGTACAGATGCCAGCAAACAAAGTGTTGCCGAATTCCTGTAATTACCAGCATTTGCCTCGATTTGGGTCCATGAAGTATGTAGTCAATCTCTATTGTCTTCTGCCTCTGTTTTGAATCTGTCCCCAGTGCAGGAATGTCAAAAACACCATTTAGCAACACAGCCTGCTCAATTTTAAAAAGGGAAAATCACATTCAAGCTACTAATTAAGAAAAGAAGAGAAGTGAGCTGTGAATTAAAAAAAAAAAACTGCCTTCTAAAAGGCTTTAACAAGAAACTTGCAACTCTGCTGCATTCAGAAAAAGAATGATCCTTATTTATCAAAGCTAAATTCTAATATAGCAGTTAGAGGTGAGATTTAACTGACTTGTTAATATTTTAAAAACAGCCAAGTAAATCAAAATTCAGGTAATTTCTATTTCTTTTCTATCTTTAAAGGGGAGCTTAATTAACTGATTTTTTTCAGCTATCACTCCTTTTTTAGAAGATTATTCCATCCACTTAAGATCCTTTTGATATTTTGTTAAATGTGCATTCCTTTGAAAAACTACACTGATGCCCTATCATGCCCAGATATTTGGCAAAATTGTCATAGAGTTGTTTCTTCAATAGAATGCTTCTACCAAATAATTTGTCTTAATGATTCTCAGAACATTTAGAATAAATCATGTTGATCACCATTTGATTTTGATCAAAATCATATATTGATCACTAAGGGTAAATGATTTAAAACGGTAAATACCAAACAGTAAGAAAATCCTTCTTCCATGTAGTATTACAATATGGAGACTACTTCAGCAATAAGGAAGTGAAAAATACCAGTTGTAGATCTAGAAGTAGAATCCAAACAGGCTCTATAACCATATGTAGTTTGAGCACAGGAATTATGTCATAGGTTACTCTTTCTAAATTAATTATTTATTACTTTAATGCCATATATAGATTGATAAAAAATATGAAAAGGTAAGTATGCTCAGCCATACTTTGCTGATTTGGTCTAACAGAGTAAATTATAGCAGGAACAGAGTTCTATTAAACTATTTGAATACCTTATGCTTCTTTATGTTTCCCATGATACTTTGAAAGTGGTAGTCTAGACAATTGCCCTTACTTCTACTGTCATTCTCCTAGAAATAAGAAATACATTAAAGTCTATCAATAGCTCACCATGTTTACGATCTCACTTTTTCTACCTTAGGACCTAGGTCCAGGGGCACTTACAGAGGCCAGCCACTAGATGCTGCTAGTATTCTTTCCATTGAGTAGTATTCTGCCAAGCAAGCTTTCCATTCCAGGATGTCAAAAGACATTGAAGTTTGTCTTCTCAAATTGGCGCCATTTGACCTTCACCCATAGCTGTAGCTTCGTTGCTATCTACAGTCTATTCCTTACCTTGGGTAGCAGGTATTTAAAGAGGTCTAATTTTTGAGACTTACCATTAAATCATCTTGGAAGATATTTTCCCAGTCCTTATCTGAATTTTATTTTCCTACATGCCTGCATTTCTGTCTTGGACCTCATGCAGTGCCCATGAAGGGCTGGATTCTTGGCAGTCTCCCTTCTCCCTTCTCCCTTCTCCTTTTACCTTCAAATTACTAGAATTTTACTTATCAACTTGATTTTGACAGCTAGGTCCCTGCTACCTTTTGAGTGTTTGCCCAGCCTTCTAACTGCTGACCCATCTGGATTTTCTATTAGTTAAAATACATGTTCTATGTATATATTCAAAGTTAGGTCAGATAGCAGGGCAGTATGGCTTCACTTTGGTGCTCAAATAAATACACGATTTTAACTTACTAGCTGGCTGAAAGAGTATCTCTTTCTTTTTTATGGCCACTCTTCACTCTCATCTCTTTCCACCAAGCTGTTTAGTAGAGTAAAATAGATGAAGATAATGTTCTTTGATAGAGGGAATTGTTCTTTGTCCAAGATTTTGGAAATAGTCTCTCTTTTCTATGATAATATTAAAACTTTGAGTCTTATTTGAATGAATTTTGTTGCCTAAAAAATTACAACTTTAACAGGTACTTATAATGAGATATTTTCTAAAATAGTAACATATTTGAGATTATTTTGGTAAATAATATATTTTTATTTCAAATCTCAGAAAGATATTGAACTAAAACTTCAGGCCGGGCGCGGTGGCTCACATCTGTAATCTCAGCACTTCGGGAGGCCAAGGCGTGCAGATCATGAGGTCGGGAGATCCAGACCATCCTGGCTAACACGCTGAAACCCCTTTTCTACTAAAAATACAAAAAAAATTAGCTGGGCGTGGTGGCATGTGCCTGTAGTCCCAGCTACTCAGGAGGCTGAGGCAGGAGGATGGTGTGAACCCAGGAGGCGGAGCTTGCAGTGAGCCGAGATCGTGCCACTGCACTCCAGCCTGGGCGACAGAGAGAGACTCAGAATTAAAAAAAAAAAAAAAAAAAAAAAGGCATGTTTTATATAACTGGATAAGTAGTAAATGGGTTAGTAAATTTCTGACTTTTAAAATCAACTAAATACTGAACATTTCAATTCCAATATATATGTTAACATAAAAATCATATTTGAATTGAAAGCTAAATGCCAAGATAGCTGCCAAGCCCTGAAACAAGTTTTGTATTTTTTAACTTGTTCAGGAAAAGATATTGGTCTTACGGCTCCGTGCTTGCAGATGTAGGGATTGGTTGCAAGTGATAATAATAATATAAAATTCCCAGTATAAGCATACTAGGAAGACCTGACCAGAGATGTCCTAATAAACCAGTAAATATATGTATACCACTATGACTAGTATATAAAGCAAAACTCTGAAAGATACTCTGCTGCAGGAAAAATTGGAAATGTTTATGCTTTTTATGGGTTTGGGTTTTTAGCTTTAAACGTTGATACTTGTTTAGTAACATAATATCTAAGGGTAAATCACATCCTGATACCCATGTTTCTACTTGAATATCAGAATTTACATTTATATTTATCCTCCAAATCATATAGCTCAGGTTTACATTCCCAACAAGGCTCCTTCTCCATAAGACTTTGTATACATTTAATAATACTTCTTCAAAAATAAAGCAGATGAATTTACTCTAGCTCCTGTAGTTCTAATTTTGTTGAACTAAGCATGTAGTTCTAAGCATGAGATGGCTTAATGACATTGGTCTTTTTTTTTTTGTGACAGAGTCTCGCTCTGTTGCCAGGCTGTAGTGCAGTGGCGCTATCTCGGCTCACCTCCACCTCCTGGGTTCAAGAGATTCTCCTGCCTCAGCCTCCCAAGTAGCTGGGACTACACGTGTGCACCACCACGCCCAGCTAATTTTTGTGTTTTTTTAGTAGAGATGGAGTTTCACCATGTTGGCCAGGATGGTCTTGATCTCTTGACCTCGTGATCCATCCGCCTAAGCCTCCCAAAGTGCTGCGATTACAGGTGTGAGCCACTGTGCCCAGCCACATTGGTCTTATTTTATCAACCCTACTCAGACATAGAAATCATGTAGATAACGATGATTAAGCTTCCTAGCAATTCATTTTATTTTCTTTTTTAGGGGGGAGGCTAGTTTGTTGGAAGCAAAACAGTAAAGAAAACATGAAGTGATAGAATTTGATAAATTTTAGAACATTTATAGAAGATATAAGTATAGCAGAAGTAATACGTTAAAGTTGTAATAGTAATTCCGTTGGGTGAAGACAAGCATACAATCTTATTGCTTTTATTTTTTATTTATATTTTTTATCCAGATTGTCTGATAGCTTAAGTTTATATTCTAGTGGGGTAACTAAGTTGCTCCATGTGCATTAGTACAATGACAATCATAGCTAAAATTTGCTTGTAGTGTTGACTATAAGCTGGGCACTGTTTTAAGTGCTTTCACATATATTAACGTTTTTCACCTTCAAAACAACTTATATGGGACATGGAAATTTTTTCATATAAGGAAATGAGGTTGCAGAAAAGTTAGGTAACTTGTGTAAGGTCACCATAAAGTAATGCTTAGAAATGTGATTTGAACTTAAGCAGTATGATTTCAGAGTTCAATTTTTAAACATGCTGCAGCATCTGGTTTTATGTATAGCCCTAGGTATAGATTCACCTCTTTGTCACATTTTACGTGTATGTATGTGTGTGTGCATATGATATATTTTTCCTTAAAAGCATTTACTCACTCTAAAAATTTAAAAGCATTATCCAGGTGTGGTGCCACACTTGTAGTCCCAGCTATTCAGGAGGCAGAGGCAGGAGGATTGCTTGAGCCCAGGAGTTCAAGACTGCAGTGAGCTATGATTGCCCCACTGCACTACAGCCTGGGAGACACAGCAAGACCCCGTCTCAAAAATAAATAAATAAATAAATAATAAATAAAAGCATTAAAGTCACCTCTAAACTGGAAAGCTATTATGATTTTTTACCTGAGAAAAAGGAAAACTCTAAAGGAAGATACATTTCTTAATCCAGGCCTTGTCAACATCCAAGTTGGATTGGGGAACATATTTAAGGTTCCCAGTCCTATTCATTACATGGCACATCCCTCTAGAAATTAAACACCACATACTCTAAATCTGTCAAATCTAAATATGAATCTATAGCTGTGTGGCTCAAATCCTCTAGAAAAATAATGTTCATGGGATAGAGAAAACAAAGATATGTCATTTTGTTTTAAAAATAGATATTACACTATTTTAAATACAGCGTAAACTATAATATCAAAATTTTGAAGGAATATAACAAAAATAACTCAAGCCAATTTGCTAAATTCTCTGTAGTACTTCCGTATCAGTCTTTCAGGTACAATTTTTCATAGGAAGAAAATGTCTTTCATTGTTCCAATGTGCAGTTACGAGCCTAAAATCAAATACCACACCCCAATATGAATTTCCTTTCAAACTAACCCAGAGCACTTAGTTTTGTTGATGTAAACACCGTAAGTGAATCTTTAATACCACAGTGTTTTAGTTTTCTTCACTTGAAATTCACATTCCATTTTTTTTTCTTTTACACTATGCCAGAATGTGGTGCCTTCAGCAATGACGAGAAAAACGTGGCAAAGAGCTAAATTACATTGTCTACGACTTTTTTTTTGTCTGTCTGATCATTCAGGTTAATGAAGATCCCTTTGGGTTATCAGAGGACTCCTAACAATAATGTTCAGCAATTTTTTTTTTTTTTTTTTTTTTTTGAGACGGAGTCTCATTCTGTCATCCAGGCTGGAGAGTGGCGTGATCTCAGCTCACTACAACCTCTGCCTCCTGGGGTCAAGCGATTCTCCTTCCTCAGCCTCCCGTGTAGCTGGGAATACAGGCGCACACCACCATGCCCAGCTAATTTTTGTATTCTTAGTAGAAATGGGGTTTCACCATGTTGGCCAGGCTGGTCTCAAACTCCTGACCTCAGGTGATCCACCCGCCTTGGCCTCCCAAAATGCTGGGATTACAGGCATCAGCCACCGTGCCCAGACAAAGTTCAGCAATTTTATAAATTCAACAGAATCAGTGTCAAACCATGATTATAAAATGGTGCTCTTTCTTTCTTTCTTTCTTTCTTGCTTGCTTGCTTGTTTGCTTTCTCTTATTCTTTCTTTCTTCTTTCTTTCTTTTTACCCTTCAAGGCATTTTATTCTCTGTTTATGGAAAATGACTTCTGGCATGATGGGATAGACTACTGGGTATTGACATCTTTGAACAAAACACCTACTTTGAGGTTGCAGTGAGCCGAGGTCACTGCATTGCACTCCAGCCTGGGCAACAGAGCAAAACTCTGTCTCAAAAAAAAAAAAAAAAAAATCTACTTTAAAATAGAAGGACATCCAGCTAAGACAAAAGCAACAATGAAGAAAAAAATGAGAAAAAAGGTTAAGTCACCTGCCTGTGTATGTATTTAGGGATATTTCAAGATGCCTTTAAAAAATTCAGTAATTAGGAATCGATCAAAATAAATCACACACACATAATATGTGATGAATGAATATTTGCACTAAGCAGCAGCAAACGCAGTGCTCCTAGAGAACTGCAGATGGGTTCCTCAATTATGATGTGGGATTTATTGATAGTGCAGTAGGAAATATTTTTCCGTGGGACTAGGGCTTACCAATCTGAGGTTTCTCAAGAAGTCTTGGGAAAGACATGTTTAATTATGCTGTCAGAGACTTCACTAGTGTGTTGAGTGTGTGCCGCCACTTGCTGTACCTTAAAACATTACAATGAAGACAAATAACAAACTTTCTCAGCAATATCCATACCATGTAAGCAATGTACATTGGACCAAATTTTTTTTAAGAAGGAAAAAGATCAAAACATGACATACTTATTAAAAATGAATAAAATGTAAGGTCTTAGGACAAAGGAATTATGACTTAAAATACTGTTTGAATAGCTCTAGTAAAATGTGACTACCCAAATGCAATTAAGTTGCTGCTGTGGTAATTATTTTACATCTTTTAAAATTCTCTCTCTCTCTTTTTTTTATTTTTTTTTTTGGTATGGTTTGAATACTCTGCTCTTTCACACAGCAGGCAGCTGAGATATAAGAAATTTGTCAAAAGCACTTCAAAGTTGTTTCTGAAAGTCTTGGTGGTCAGACCATTTTGCCTTTTTAGGAGGCGGGAGCCAGAAGTTGCTAGTCACAAATACAAATGAACATTGCTTGCCGAAACTAACAAACAAAACATAAAAATATTTGAATTTGATTTGAATTTCATATATACCAGACTACCTGCTCTTTAAGAATGGGAAGATCTAGAGCTTTGAAGTTCATTTGAATAACAAATACCAATTAGGAATATTTAATGAGTAATACATAGGAATATTTAAAACATACAATGTTAGAAAGTAAGGCATTTGTAGAGGTAGCTAGCAGGTGTTTCTGATATGTGTGAAGCTACCCCACATTGAGCTGTTGAAAAATATTATTTTTAAAAACTACACTTTTATTAGAAATTAAGGAAGTACTTACAATATTATTTGAACAACTTTCCAACATGTAAGTTATGTGGCAAGGCTTAGATGAGGTAAAAACATGATGGATTAGAAGGAGACTTTACATCTTAGGAAAAGAAAGATGTTCAACTGCATTGTCAAAGGAACTATACTTATTTGAATTAATGGCTGCTGACTTTTGCCTGGGGTTTTTTCCAGATGTCAACAGAAAGGATAAACATAATCCTCAATTATTCTCCCTGCATTTGCCAAGCACTAAGGCAAAGTCCAGGTGAACAGCATAGACAGTCTAGGGAAAAATAAACCCTACAATCCTCTTCCCATTCCTTCAAAGCAGAATTAATGCCACATTAATTGGAATGGTTTCTTTTTGTTCAGAGAATTTCTTTAAAATTCTGGTACTAGGAAATGCCTGTTATTATGCTTTAGTTGAAAATGGATTGAAGAAATATTTTAAATGGTATCGTTACTGATCTTCTGAAAAGAACAGCTGAGTACACTACCCTGATAAAGAAGCCCAACAAAGTCCATGGTCTTATTCACTGAGATTTCAGAACACAACAATAACAAATTTTCTCTCACATGGACTAACTGGATTCTCACAAGCCTTAGAATGCCTTGATCACTCTTTTCAAAGTGACTTGAGGAAGTGAGTTTCAACAGTAGGGCTATTAGGGTTCTGACAATGTGGTACCTGGCAGCAGTAAAATAATGCAACATTGATCAAGCAACCAACTTTCATTTCACTGGTGTCAATTTTAATGTGTAAAATGGAGAAGTGTAAGATCTTTTTTGGTAGGTATCTTAACCACTGGAGGGGATCAAATTTCTAAAGATTCCTTCCTACCTGGTGACATTAGTAGGTTATGCAAGAAATACCTGGAACAGCCCCTTTAGGGAGTGAACAAATAAATTCCTCTGGTTTATTTTTATTTTGTACTCCTCAGACTGAAGAACTCCCTTCTTTCCTCCCTCCCTTCCTGTCTCTCTCCTTTCCTTTTTACGTTTCTATTTCTGGTCTCAGATGCTTTTAAAACTTTACAAAAACAACCAAAACATCTGCTTGAGTTAAGATGCTTATTGGTTTTCTCATATTAAAAGTTCAGAGATATGCTGGCTTCAGTTGATAGTTGATCACTGACTATCCTGAGTAGCTAGTTTCTTTTACTTTCTTAATACAGGCTTTCTTCTAAAGAGTGCTTCTTTTCTGGTAGCTTTTACAGAAAATCAAGAAAATTTTTTCTCTGAATTTTATCTTTTCTTGTAGCCAAAGTCAGATCATGATCCATCTCTGAATTCATTGGTTAGTAAACAGATGGGATTTCTGATTTGCTCAAGCCAAGGAATTTCAGTTTGGGTTTAATATCTTTCCAACTGCATGGCATAGAAGGGAAGAGATGTGATTCACTGAAAGGAATCTGAATACTAGACTCACTTGCGGGCAATCTCCTCTGGTCCTGAGACTTTGAATCTAATCAAACATAATGACTCCTATATACATAATCTCCAGTTTTGGACATTCATGTTAAGCTTCATTTTTTTATGCATCACATTTTCTACTTAATACCACTCCTTTGATATCTAATAGGCCTTTACTAGTTAGGATGTCTGTAGCCAAACTCTTGATTTCCATCGTCTGTTTGCTATTTTCCCCCTCTACTTTTTCCCATCTCAGTAAAAATTCATCCATTTCCTAAGCTCAAATGTTTTGGAGTCATCCTTGAATCCTGTCTTTTTCTTTTTTTCTTTTTCTTTTTTTTGAGATGAAGCCTCACTCTGTTGCCCAGGCTGGAGTGCAGTGGCGTGATCTTGGCTCACTGCAAGCTCCACCTCCCGGTTCACGCCATTCTTCTGCCTCAGCCTCCCGAGTAGCTGGGACTACAGACGCCCGCCACCACGCCTGGCTAATTTTTTTGTATTTTAGTAGAGACGGGGTTTCACCGTGTTAATCAGGATGGTCTCGATCTCCTGACCTCATGATCCGCCTGGCTCAGCCAAAATGCTGGGATTACAGGCGTGAGCCACCTTGCCTGGCTGGGCTAATGTATTTTTATATCAGCTGTTTTCCTTTTCCTATTTGTCATAACTATTTATATTATGTTTAATATATATATTAGTTATATTACACATAACTAAGAGTCTGTGGGACACATCACCTGCCTTTGAAATAGTAATACATGTGTGGGGAAGAATTTTAAGAAGGTCATATTATAAATTACTTATCTGCTATGTTATAATTTACCAGTACCTTATTGGGCTCCATTTGTTTGAACTTAATAAAGAATATTCAACTCCAGGCAAAATACAGATGTGGAGTCCTTTAATTTACCATTAGAATAAGAACTTGCATGGACACTATTAATTACATAGATTATAAAGCATTTTTTCAACATAAAACATTATCTCCTTTAAGTTTGATGATATTAAATTATCATATCATTAAACAAATATATGATTTAGGAAAAAAGTTTTACAGCATACTTCCCTTTCTTCTTCCCTTAGAAACATTTAATATTTTAAAATAATTACACATTTATTAAAAGAAAAAAGAAACTGATGTTTTGTTTTTGATGAAATTTTACCCCCGCCTTTTTTTTTTTTTTTTTTTTGAGATGGAGTCTTGCTTTGTTGCCCAGGCTGGAATACAGTGGTGGGATCTCAGCTCACTGCAACCTCTGCCTCCCAGGTTCAACCAATTCCCCTGCCTCAGCCTCCCAAGTAGCTGGAACTACAGGCACACGCCACCAAGCCCAGCTAATTTTTTGTATTTTAGTAAAGATGGTGTTTTACCATGTTGGCCGGGATGGTCTCAATCTCCTGACCTCGTGGTCCACCCACCTCAGCCTTCCAAAGTGCTGGAATTACAGGTGTGAACCACCGCCTCAGGCCTTTCCCCCACTTTCAAGAGGTAAGAATAGTGCGAATTTGGATGAGGAAAAGAAAGTAAGGTTCTTCCAAATTCTTCCAGTTAAATATTGCAAGACTTGTGGAAGCTGCCTTTATATTTACATCCCAACTCATAGCACCTAGTAGATTCTCAATAAATATTTGTTTTATGAATGAACATCTGGTAGTGTTAAAGTTAATGACGAGGTATCAGTGTTTCATTGAACATGGAATATCAAGACACCATAACTATAATCTCAGAAATGCTATCCATCACAATACTGAAAGTATCTTTAATTATGTTTTGTTGAGTAATTCCTACATTATGTTAAGTGATACACTATTCTAAAACATAGAATTCTGGCTGGGTGCAGTGGCTCACGCCTGTAATCCCAGCACTTTGGGAGGGCAAGGTGGGTGGATCACGAGGTCAGGAGTTCGAGACCATCCTGACCAACATGGTGAAACCCCATCTCTACTAATAATACAAAAATTAACCAGGTGTGGTGGCAAGCACCTGTAATCCCAGCTACTCAGGAGGTTGAGGCAGGAGAATTGCTTGAATCTTGGAGGCAGAGGTTGCATTGAGCCAAGATCGCACCACTGCCCTCCAGTCTGGGTGAGAGAGTGAGACTCCATCTCAAAAAAAACAAAAACAAAACAAAACACACACACAAAAACATACAATTCTATTGGCCGGGTATCGTGGCTCACTCCTGTAATCCCAACACTTTGGAAGGCTGAGGAGGGTGGTCCGTCTGGTGTCAGAAGTTCAAGACCAGCCTGGCTAACATGGTGAAACCCTGTCTCTACTAAAATTACAAACATTAGCCAGGTCTGGTAATGCACACCTGTAATCCCAAATATTCAGGAGGCTGAGGTGGGAGAATCCCTTGGACCTGGGAGGCAGAGGTTGCAGTGATAGATGATTACACTACTGCACTCCAGCCTGGGTGACAGATCGAGACTCTGTCTAAAAAAAATAAAATAGGCGGGGTGCAGTGGCTCACGCCTATAATCCTAGCACTTTGGGAAGCCGAGGAGGGCGGATCACGAGGTCAGGAGATTGAGGCCAACCTGGCCAACATGATGAAACCCCATCTCCACTAAAAATACAAATATTAGCCCAGTGTGGTGGTGCATGCCTGTAGTCCCAGCTACCCAGGAGGCTGAATCAGGGGAATCGCTGGAACCCAGGAGGTGGAGGTTGCAGTGAGCCGAGATTGCGCCACTGTACTCCAGTGCACTCCACTGGGCGACAGAGTGAGACTCCATCTCAAAAAAAAAAAAAAAGTAAAATTCTATTAATTTTTCCATATGTATACACATATTTTCACCATTCAAATCATGATATGGAGTACTTCCTGCACCGTGAAAAGTTCCCTAATGCTTCTTTCCTCCCGTCCGCACTCTCAGCAATGAGATAACTACTATTCTGACTTCTGTTCCTGTTATGGGCTGAATCCTCACCTCCACCAAATTTATATATTGAACTTGTGATCCCTAGAACCTCAGAATGTGACTGTATTTGGCGATAGAATCCCTCAAAAAGTAATTAAGATAACATGAGGTCACGCGGTGGGCTCAAATATAATACTAGAAGAGGAGAAGATTAGGACACAGCTAACATAGATGGAATAATGACCATGTGAGGACATAGCAAAAAGCCAGCAGCCATCTGCAAGCCAAGGAAAGAGACCTCAGAAAGAAAGCCTGCTGACACCTTGATCTTGAATTTCTAACCTCCAGAAATGTGAGAAAATAAATTTCTGTTATTTAATCCATCCAACCTGTAGTGTTTGCAGACCTAGCAAATGACTACAGTTACCATGGATTAATTTTGTCTTTTCTCTAATATTACATAAGTGAAATTATACTCATTTTGTGTCCGGCTTTTTTCACTCAACGTGTGTTAAGAATCGTTCATGTTGTTGTGCATATCAGTAAATTGGCTGTTTTCCCTGTAGATCTTGAAGAACCAAGATCCGGAGAGAAGTGAAAGGAATCAGTGTTCCATGGAGTGGAAGTGCATCAGGAAAGGTAGGGAGATACAAGGATATATGGCATGTTTTGGGAATTGTGTGCATCTTGAAGGGCAGGAGCCAGGACACCTGTGAGAAATGTTGCGTGTGTGTAGGAAACTGAGGCAGGAGAGGGAGACAGGCGCCGGTATCTCAGAGTCAGAGGAAACTCAAAAGGTTTGGACAGATTGGAACAAGGTAAGAGTCCTGAACCTCCTTGTTGGATTTTCTGGGGATGTCTGTACTGTCTCTTGAAGTCCCCATTACCCAGTGTAAACTGGCTATTTTTATAGTTGAGTAGTATTCCACAGCATGAATAAATCACAATTTATCTGTCCATTGTCTTGTGATAGATGTTTGATTTTTTTTTTCTAGTTTTGGGCAATTGTTTTTGTTTTTTTTTTGGCTTTCTTTTTCTTTTTCTTTTTCTTTTCTTTTTTTTTTTTTTTTTTGAGACAGAGTCTCACTCTGTCACCAGGCTGCAGTGCAGTGGTGCAATCTTGGCTCACTGCATCCTCCGCCTCCCGGGTTCAAGTGATTCTTCTGCCTCAGCCTCCCGAGTAGCTGGGATTACAGGTGCCCACCACCACGCCCGGCTAATTTTTGTATTTTTAGTAGAGACGGGGTTTCACCATGTTGGCCAGGATGGTCTTGATCTCTTGACCTCGTGATCCACCCACCTCGGCCTCCCAAAGTGCTGGGATTACAGGTGTGAGCCACTGTGCCCAGCCCAGGCAGTTGTAAATGAAGCTGCAATTAAAAAGTGGACATACGTTTTTATTTCTCTACTGTAAATATCTATAAGTAGAATACCTAGGGTAAGTGTATATTTAAATATCAAATAAGTTGATAAACAGTTTTACAAAATTATACCACCTTACACTCACCAGCAATGTGTAAGAGTTTTATTTGTTTAATATTCTTGTAAAAACTTGGTTTTATCAGTCTTTTGAATTTTAGCCTAGCTGGTGGGTGTATATAATATGGTAAGTGTGTCATTGTAATTTTAATTTGCATTTCCTTCCTGTTAACTATTGATGTTGATCATTTATTCATATTGTCTCTGGCTATTTTATATTCTCTTTTAAAAAATGTCTCTTCCCGCCGGGCGTGGTGGCTCACGCCTGTAATCCCAGCACTTTAGAATGCTGAGGTGGATGGATCACGAGGTCAGGAGTTCAAGACCAGCCTAGCCAAGATGGTGAAAGCCCATCTCTACCAAAAATACAAAAATTAGTCGGGTGTGGTGGAAGGCACCTTTAATCCCAGCTACTTGGGATGCAGAGGCCGGGAATTGCTTGAACCGGGAGGTGGAGGTTGCAGTGAGCCAAGATCGCATCACTGCACTCTAGCCTGGGTGACAGACTGAGACTCCATCTCAAAAAAAAAAAAAAAAGTGTCTCCCAATATTTTGCCCATTTAAAAAAATTGAGGTTTGTTTTTTCATTTACATTCCTATATTTATTTGTAGGAATTCTTTATATTCTCTGGTATAAGTTCTCTGTCAGATATATGTATTGCTTATATCTTCTTAGAATCTGCATATATCTCAATGGGATCAATTTTAAGTTGGAAAAAGTGATGAAATATGTGTTCCTGATGATATAAATTACTAAGATAGAGAGCAATAGGATTTCTCAAATACTACTAATGGCAGTGTAAATTTTTTCCAACCATTTAAAAAAGATATTTGTTACTAAGAACTAAATTTCAGCATCTGCAAATCCTGAGATCCATTATTCTAATCTTAGTTATATATACAATAAAAATATGCTTTCATACGCAGCAAAAAATGTACAAGAGTGTTCATAGAAATATTACTTATAGTAGTGAAAAGCTTAAAATTAACAAAATGTTATCAGTAGAAATAATAAATAAATATTGGTATACTTATCATCATTGGAACATTATACAACATTGAAAATAAATGAACCACAGCTTCACATGATATATGAATAAATCTAAAAAACAGAATATTGAGTGAAATAAGTTAAATTCAAAGGAAAAAATAATAATGATTTCATTAATAGAAGATTCAAAAACATGATAAACTAAACTATAGTGTTAGCTGTCAGGAAAGTGGCCATCTTTTGTATTCATTATAATGCTGAAAAACAAATTGCTTCAAAACTTAATGCCTTAAAACAACACTAAACATTTATCGTCTTACAGTGTGCGTGAGTCAAGAACTTTGGGGCAGCTTAGTTGTGTGGTTATGGCTCAGAGTCTCTCATGAAGTTCAGTCTAAATGCCCACTAGAGCTTTAGTTGTCTGAAGATTTCACTGGGGTGGGGGAATACATCTCAGGATGGCTCACTCACAGGGCTTTTGGCAGGAGGCCGTAGTGCCTTTCTGGCTGTGGCAGAGAGCCTCAAGTCTGCTCCATGTGGGCACCTTCATAGGGCCACGGCCTGAGTTCTCTTGCCATGAGAGCTGGCTTCCTCCAGAGTTAGTGATCTAAGAGCCCATGTTAGAAGGATGCATAATGCTTCTTGCAATCTAGTCCCTAAAGTCAAACACAGCTGCTTCTGCCATATTCCTTTTGTTAGAAGCAAGTCATTAAGTCCAGTACACATGTGGGGAGGGGATTAGGCTTCACCTTTTGAAGAAAGGATTATCAAATAACTTGGGCACATATTTAAAAACTGCAAAACCATTGGAAAGAAGGGAGGGGATAGTTATTGAAAAGAAACATGGAGTGAGAGACTTGGATATTTTATTTCTTACATTGGTGGTTTTCCCTTGTGATAGATAATTTGCTGTGCTATATACTTTAGTGAATTTTTTCTGTATGTATATTACAATAAAGAGTTAAAATGTTTAATGCTAATTTTGATCAACTTTTTAAATGCTACTTTTACAAAAGTAGCCATTTGAAGAGATACTTTTAAAAAGATACACAGAAGAAAAACACTATTAAGTACAAACAGGCTAATTAATTATGTACATGTGCATTTCTCTATTGTAGCAAATGTTGTGTACTAAGTTATTTCCTAGGTCTACCAGAACACCAAATACCTTGCATACATTTTTATAGCACATAATGGTCAAGGTACCAAGAGTTCTTTAAGTTCATAAAAGCACTTAATTATTCCCGTGCTCAATTCTAGTTAGTTATATAATCAAGTCAATTTTTTTTCCTTAAAATAATGGCTATGTTAGCTTCCTAATATAACCCTCTGCCCAAGAGTCCTCAGAAAAAGGAAATATCCTTCAGAGAATGTGAGTTCTGTGGTCCTGCAGGTACTGTTTGGCACTGAGAAGTTGTGGCATTGTCTCAATATTGGAGATGCAGAGTTGATTAGTCTGCACCTTGGAGTTACAAAAGAATTGCATTCTTTATTGGATTTGATTATGTTAAATGCTGCTGTGAAAACAGGAGCAGGTAAGTAAAGGACTCTTGGATATAGAATATACACGAAAGGGAAAGATCAACCAATTCACTGACCACTCTTAAAGTCAGTTCCCCTAGTCCCACTGAAACAGGACTAACACATATTTGAAAGAACTGAGGTTTAATTACTGTGTCTTTTAGTTTCATCCAGTACTTCTCGAAAGCTCTGAAATTTCTTCCATGATGATGAATTCTGTTTCTATTGATATGTGACATTATAAAAGTGACAGGGACACTTGGAAATTGTGGCAGAGTGTACTTTGGAGGGGTCCCGTTTTCTATATGTAAAAGCCACTAGGTTCATTCTTTATATAATTCTGAACTAAAATGAAAATTAATATATGGTAATATGAGTTCATCTCGTGAGAATACTTACCTTGAGAATACCACTTTTATCTAAGTGTTCATTAGCAAAGGTAATAAATCTAATATTCTCTACCAAATAATCATACATTAAAAAACTATTCCTGAACCAGGATACAAATGTGCATCACCTGAATTAACTAAAGAACATTTTTTAAAGAATCTTAGAGATCAGTTTTAAGTAGGTGCTAGGATATTATTAACTATTTTTTTGCTTGCTACAAAAGAGAGCCATCTCGCTTTATCAAGCAAGGCTCATACACTTCATTTAGAATTTTTGACATTTGCAGATATAAATAGAGTATGTGAACAAGAGCAGGACATTTAGGTGACTCTTTTAGCAGAGTTCTGAAGGTAGGGGTTATGCACACTAATAATATGATTATCAAAATTGTTTCTGATGATATATAGTATTGAAAAATGGGTCTGATGACTTCTTAGCCTGCACTCTACCTAAGGGAAATGGAAATAGATGAAAAGATGTACAGCAGTTAAAAAGATCAGGATACCGAAAGAGCAGTTATCATTATTATAGTAAATTTAGTCCAGAACATTTGAAGATGAGTCTCCGCACTTGGTTGATAACCATTGCCCTGAAGAAAACCGCAAATGATTTCCCTTGGAAGTAGGCTAAGAAAGATAATTCCAAAAGGACCTTCTTGATTATAGTTAATAAGCTTTTCAGTCCATAATGATGTCCATGTGCAAGGAATGAACAAATTCCTGAAGTGGACTTCTGAATTCAGTGGGTCTCAAAGACTTTCTTAGGCAAGAATAATTCTTTGTGTGTCTAAACAGTAGACATCTGCATATGTAGGTTAAAACTGGAATGTACAATACATATATGTCCGATTTAGAGAATACAAATTCTTACTTTCATGTATATTTGGCCATTTGCATTGATGTCTGTGAGATTAGGTATTATCCAGTGGGAATGGTATAGTCATTCTTATTTCATTTACATTTTATATTTCATACCAGGTGTGTGTCACTTTATGCATAGCAATTATGACCCAGAAACAGCTCAATTTTTAAGTCTTTTTGAGGATATATATGTTTGTGGGTTTCTACTTTAGACATATAAAGGTTGATTATATTCATCTGAACAGTATTACTTAAGTTTGGATGGGATATTTTCAGTCAGGGAACAATATTAGTTTTTCATGGTAATGAAAGACTTAGAGGTGGGCTTTGGAGCAGGACAGCTTGGCTTTGAATCCTGGTTGTGATACTTATTAGCTATTTGGCTTTGGTTCCTAGTTTCCTCATCTGTAAAATATGAATAATGATGATAGTAACACTTACCTCATAAGGTGTTTTTAAGATTAACTGAGGTAGCAAATGAAAAGGACCTAGCGTGGTATATGATAAACCATATCGTAGGCACTAAACCGTAAATAGGCAGCAGGTATTGTCATTCTTTCTAGATCAGTAAGTTTCATGAAAGGGATGGTGATGGTGGTGGAATTGCCTTCTATTATATTTCCAACCCAACCAGCTGCCTCACCATTATGTGCCATCAGCTACAAGAGCTAAGAAATTATAGATGGCTTGGAAAAAGCCACTTCCTCTGCCTGAGAAATAATTTAGAATGAATTTTGAAGTTTGGTCTTTGCAATTCATCAGTATTATATTATTTTCATAGATAGAATCAGATGACTGAAAGCGGAATAGCACATTAAGCCTTCAAAATTTGATATTCCACAGCAGTTTGGAAGTACGAATTCAAGATAGACAGACATGCCACGGTTGAAGAATCAAAATG
Source organism: Gorilla gorilla gorilla (assembly GCF_029281585.2). Classification (NCBI taxonomy): domain Eukaryota; kingdom Metazoa; phylum Chordata; class Mammalia; order Primates; family Hominidae; genus Gorilla; species Gorilla gorilla. Next base: position 107,631,840 of record NC_073228.2, read on the forward strand.
AAGTTTAGAGTTATTCAGAAAACATGCACAATTCCAAAAAGCAATCTGGGTAATTCATAGCAAATAGTGGCAGCTTTATAAGACATCATTATCAATAAACATTTATAAGCATCCACTAGGGCCAAGACCATACCTGGCACTGGAAATTACAGAATGATTGCTGAACTCTCAATTTCACTTTGGCTCTGGAGACATAGCCATGCATTGTTGCATAAGGGAGTGGAATGGGAAATGATCACAGTAAGATTTTATTGTGAATTCTGAAAAGACATGCCGCAGATGGTTTCAGGTGCTTGATGGTACAATCATCAATATGATTACGTTCAAATAAGTAATATTCATCAACACAACTTCAATCAGTGTATGAATTATTCCAATGAACATTTTTAAAGTCTTGAAAATAACCCTTTCTTTAATGCCTTTTCTTTTATTTATACTATTCAGTTTTGTGATAGCTTTAAAACCATGCATGTGTGCACACACACAGACAAGATACAAGAGAAATCATGAGGAAATTTCTCAGGAAAATATTTAAAGACACCAAAATTTTCAGGCCACAACAGTCAATTTAGTTAGCAGATACAGTGAGTGCTAATGAGTAATTCAATTCCACCAAGTCAGACCCTGTCTTGCCACTGCATTTGATATAATTTATGTTAGCATGGAAATAATAGATTAAGAACAGATAGTTTAGTCTCACTCATATTCTGTATTTTTGGGTCATCAGTGACTAAGTGCTGTACCTTGTTAGGTAACTACATATATCAGCATTGCAAGGTGTGACAATGGCATTAACATTACCTTTTATTTTCAGACAAAAGCTTTTAATTACTGCATTGGTTACATTTATCTTTAATAAAATGTCCCATTTGTTTATTGTAGAAGAGAAACCAAAGAGAGTAATATCTTAGGCTAGTGCTTCTCAAAGTTTGTGCCGACACTTCACTTGGGGATCCATTCTGTTAAAATGTAGATGCGAATTTATTAGATCTGAGGAGAAACTTGAAAACTTACATTTCCAACAAGCTCTCAGTTGATGACTGCTTGTAGTTCCTGCACTATATTTTGAGTAGCAAAGTCTTAGACAACACATTGACATAAGTTTATTTTATATGAAAATACCTTGTATTTAAGGAAAGACATGCCTTGATTGTTATTGGAATCTGGTTTCTGTGAGTGCCAGAACTATAAGGAAAGTCATTCTAATTACTTCCTATGAACCTGTGAGAGCGAATTCTACATTCAAGGATACTCATTGTTCTAGGTAAAAATTCTATATTTCCTGACCTACAATAAAAAGTGGCATCTTTGTTGTAAATTTATAAGAGTAAGCATATTAAAAGAGAAGCCTCATTCTGGAAACAAAAGCTGAAATGGTTTATTTCTATTCCTTTGCAAATTAGCACAAGAGGCTATATTTCTAATCTCAAATCTTCCCATCTGTTATCTTATCTTAGTGCCTATTTTTTATGTATTTTGTTATAATTTTGAAAGAATATCAGATGTAGTTTATCCTTTTCATATTTCTTTTTTCTTTGTATCCTGGAACCTTCCTACCCATAGAACTAGTTTGAGAGGCCGAGGCATATTGCTCCAGTGAAGGGAACATAGAAAATAATTTAAAGGGAATAAAGAGTGCAGTTCTTAGGTTTTGAGCTCCCAGGTAGACTTTTATAAATCTATTGCAAAGTCAATAGTCTGAAAGTCAAAGCTCTTCTGAGTTGGAAGGGATGGAATATATTCAGAGAGAATAGTTTTGTTTTGTTTTGTTTGAATTCCAAACTATGGGCTCTGAATATCAAGAGCAAAACCTAGAGGATTCATAGCACAGAGTTTATACAATACGCCACAGACTACGGAAGACTGTGAATGACATGAAAGCAGTGTGCCACTCAAATGAAGCCGGGTTTGATCAGTGGTTGGAAGATCAGAGGGAATGAGACTAGAACTCAAAGGCTACCTGGAATCATTGTCTGGGTTGTGTGGGGTAGGGAGTGGGGCTTGAGAGTAAATAAAAACACACATATGTTTAGGGGAATCTGCGAGTGGAAGGGGCTGGTCTTGACTCACAGAATGTGTAGGTTGGTGACACTATAAATCTCTTTGGCAGGACTCGTATCTAGAAGCAGAACAGCAAAAGCTGAGAGAAACAGCTCTGACAGTAGGCCTGGTGGTACTCAGAGCCCTGTCCTCATAAGTGTGGGGAAGGGGATTGTACAAAAAAGAAGCCTGGATCAGGATAAGGGGTCGATCCATACTTGAACTGGGTTATGGCAAGATGAAGGACATCAGCAGAAAATGTCAGCATTTTATGAAGGAGACTAGATGAATTCCACACAATGTGGAAAGTCAAAATCCTTGGGTCAGATACCTGGCAATAGAAAGAGCCCTTGAAACCATAGATGATGTCCAATAAAACAGGGAAAGGGAAACCAAATGGGAATGGGAGTTGTGGAAGAATCCTAAGGAACAACCTGAATTGACTAAGTTGATCTAAACAGAGATCAAGGTTAAAGAAGTGACTCTGTTTACCTTGAGTTATAAAGATTGAATTATCTTGTCATCATTAGAAATTGAGGGATGGAGGCTAATAAGCTAAATTAAGTTGAACAATGTAATAATAAAGTTGCAATTTATTTATTTATTTATCTATTTTGAGACGGAGTCTCGCTCTGTCACTAGGCTGGAGGGCAGTGGCATGGATCTCGGCTCACAGCAACCTCCGCCTCTTTGGTTCAAGCGATTCTCCTGCCTCAGCCTCCCGAGTGGCTGGGACTATAGGCGCCCACCACCATGCCTGGCTAATGTTTTTTTTTTTTTGAGACAGGGTCTCACACTGTCGCCCAGGCTGGAGTGCAGTGGCGCAGCCTCGGCTCACTGCAAGCTCCGCCCTCCAGGTTCACGCCATTCTCCTGCCTCAGCCTCCCCAGTAGCTGGGACTACAGGTGCCCGCCACTACGCCCAGCTAATTTTTTTTGTATTTTTAGTAGAGACGGGGTTTCACCGCGTTAGCCAGGATGGTGTCGATCTCCTGACCTCGTGATCCACCCGCCTTGGCCTCCCAAAGTGCTGGGATTACAGGCATGAGCCACCGCGCCTGGCCTAAAGTTGCAATTTATTAACCTGAGTTCTATGTCAATTTATCATCTCTATAGCAAAATCATGCTAGCTCTGCTTACTTCAATTTTTTAAATAATAAGAGAAAAATAGATTTGTATAGAATTTTAGAGTAGGAATCAACCTCAGGGATAATTGATTCATACCACTCTCCTTCTTACAATCTTTAGATACTTTTCCTTGTTCTCAGAATAAGTCCCCAAATCCTTAATGTGGTCTCAGAGACCCCCTGGATCTGACTCTTTGCCAGCTCTGCCGCCTGATCTTGCCTGTGGCTCTCTGTTTCACCCACATGTTCTTGATGTCTCAGACTTGACCAGCTCTGTCTCACCTCAGGGCCTTTTCAGATATTGTTCTCTCTGCCTGGAAGACTTTCTCTTCCAACCACAAACTAGGTCACGTTTCCTTGTTAAATGCGTGTGTGTCACCCTGCACTGCTTCTTTATACTACCTATCACAATTGAAATTGAAATATGTGTGTGGATAATGTCAGCCTTCCTTCGTAGGCTGTAAGTCTTCAGTGGTCCAGATACCAGGTCTGCTGTATTCAGTGATGTAATACATAGCTCCAGTGCATAGCACAAGCCTGACATGCTCATTAATACTTGGGGAGGGAGAGAGCAAGGGAATGGAAGATTGATACGATCTAACACTCTCATTTTACACACGAAGGTGTGGGGTTTGATGAGATTAATATTTCCAGAGATCCTTACCTGTAATCAAAAAGGTATTTTATTATAATTGGTGTGAGGCTGGGAAGAAATTTTCTCCAATGCTCAGAGATACTCAAAATAAATTCAGGAATATTGTCGAGTTTAAGAAATCATTACTCTCTAATTCTCTAGCCCTTTTTTGTATACATTATGTTTATTTTTCTTTGTGAAAACTGCTTTTAAAAGAATCATCTCATGCCAGTCAGAAGGGCGATTATTAAAAAGTCAGTAAACAATAGGTGCAGGTGAAGCTGTGGAGAAATAGGAATGCTTTTGCACTGTTGGTGGGAATGCAAATGAGTTCAACCATTGTGGAAGACAGCATGGCGGTTCCTCAAGGATCTAGAACCAGAAATACCATTAGACCCAGAAATCCCATTATTAGGTATATACCCAAAGGAATATAACTCATTCTACTAGAAAGACACATGCACACGTATGTTTATTGCAGCACTATTCACAATAGCAAAGACTTGGAACCAACCCAAATGCCCATCAATGATAGACTGGATAAAGAAAATGTGGTACATATACACCATGGAATACTATGCAGCCATAAATAGGAATGAGATCATGTCTTTTGCAGGGACATGGAAGAAGCTGAAAGCCATCATCCTCCCCAAACTAACACAGGAACAGAAAACCAAACATTGCATGTTCTCACTCATAAGTGGGAGTTGAACAGTGAAAACATATGGACACAGAGAGGGCAACATCACACACCAGGGCCTGTTGTGGGGTGGGGAGACAGGCGAGGGAACTTAGAGGACAGGTCAATAGGTACAGAAAACCATCATGTCACATGTATAACTATGTAACAAATCTGCACGTTCTGCACATGTATCCCATTTATTTTAGAAGAAATAAAGAAAAAAAATCATCAGTCACACTTTTATCACATCTCAGATAAAATGTTAAGGCTAGACCTTTTGCAATTTTTAAGCTCATTAAGTCTTGTGGTTTTTGAAAGATGGATAGGCACCGGATGACCAATTAGCCTCCAAATGTTTTGTTAGTCAGAAACCCACATATTTTGAAAAGATGTTTGCCATACCTGCAAAATGAAGCGAGAAAGACCAAAAAGACAGCTACAAATATTACTAAAGAAGAGAGTCTCAGCTTGTATTCTCTTATACAAGATTACGTAACTATACTAAATTGGTACTAATTTGGTAATCTTACCTTTGATATGCATCCAGTCTCAAAATTCTATGCGCTGCAGCCTCGAGGGGGCGCTCACACTAGATTTGAATGAAATGTATTTTGCTGCACAGCGGGAGAAAATGTTTATTTTATTCCTGGTTTTCTGTTGCTTCTTGGTGTGGAAGCTGTGGAAACGACTAAACCTTATCAATATTTAGCATCTTTTCTCTAAAATGACAAACTTTAGAAAAATAATTCAATATCAAGGTAAATAACCGTACCTCTAGCTGCCTGAATATGCTTTAAACACTGTTGGAAAAACAGAATATTTCCCCTAAGAAAACTATATGAATGTCAGACAACTATTTTTTTTCCATAAGGGCTTATAAATAATAACTAATATTGTGCTAGGACAATAGAGGATTTTCTCAGTCTCCTCTGGGTGCCAGGTAGAACACTGGCTGTTAGCTCAGCTTTATGACAAAGTATTATTTTTCTGCTAAAACAGATGGATTTTGAATTGACATTTTGACATCACAGAATAATACATACTGTCCTTTCAAACACTCTTCTAGGATACATCAGGAAAGCAACTATTAAGTAAAATATATGACAGCAGGACTTCATTCTACTTTTCTTACTTGAGTGTTTATTTGTTTGAATTGGCTGTAGATAGGCTCCTAAGGATTTGAAGTGTGTCAGAAATGATTTGATTTAAGTCAAAAAATGAGCACAATCACACTTTGTCAGCAGTCCCCAAATGACTTCTTCTTGGGAGGTGCCACCTTTATGGACAAAATGCAATAAGTTGAGAAAAGCTTTCATGGGATTGTCTCATTTGTAAAATAGATTTAAGACCTGAAAATGACATAAGAATATTTACCAGCTATAGATATTAACAAAATATACTTCCAGATAAGTGGATATGTCTCCACATGTATGGCATGGCTTGAAAATGGCATACAAATATGTAGAGATGTTATCAGAATACTTTCTGTATCTATAAATGTAGGCTTAGAGACATGTTAGAGTAATGATTAAAGAAATATTTCCGGCTGGGCGCGGTGGCTCGCGCCTGTAATCCCAGCACTTTGGGAGGCTGAGATGGGCAGATCACAAGGTCAGGAGATTGAGACCATCCTGGCTAACACGGTGAAACCCCATCTCTACTAAAAAATACAAAAAATTAGCCAGGCGTGGTGGTGGGCACCTGTAGTCCCAGCTACTTGGGAGGTTGAGGCAGGAGAATGGCGTGAACCCGGGAGGCGGGGCTTGCAGTGAGCCGAGATGGCACCACTGCACTCCAGCCGGGGTGACAGAAGAAGACTCAGTTTCAAAAAAAAAAAAGAAGAAAAAGAAATATTTCCTATGGGAAATGATCACAGTGAGGATTTTATTGTAACTGTGTGTGCATGTGTGGAGTAAAAAGACTACTGATTGTTGCATTTATTATGTAGAGTTATTATATATGAAGGAACATTGAAATCTGTTGTATTTTTCTAAAGGAAAACTTCTTGTTGTGCTTCATGTGCAGCCTTCTTCACAGATTTGAAGAAGTTAGGTTTGTTTCTTGAATCATTTATTTGACAGGTTCATTTCTTTGGATTTATTTTCCACTTTTAAGTTCAAATATGAGATTGTTTCTCTTGTAAAGACCACCTTTAACATTTTAACAACCCACTTAAAGATATTCCTCCTGACCACACCATTCTTATACACACCTGCCCTTGCCCATCTGAGCTGTTTTAGTGAACTGTCAATTGTATCTTTTTCTTCAATTCCCCTGAAATCATTTTTAATCATTTAGATGAAAGCTGTCAGTCCTTATTCATTTTACCTCTCGAAAGAACTCAAAAGGCAGTGCATTCTCATTTGCATGCTAATCCTTTCTTTCAGTCTTGCATTATTTTTAGTAGTGCACTTTGCTTCTCCAACATGAAATTAAGGCTGATAAAACAGAGCTATTTCATTGAGACTGCAGTAAGTGACATTATAGGCATAAGTATTATTATTATTAATATTAATTTTAATATTACAGACACTTAATTGAGAGTTTTCTCAAGAACTTACTTTATAAAGCTGGTTAAATATTATATTTAGTTTGTATTAGCTTAATCCTTTAAAAATCATGTTTCTAAATCTTGTGTAAAACATTTTGGTAAAAGGATGTTTCAAGACCCTTCAGTCAGCAAAGTGAAAATAAGACCTTTGATTCTCTTCTTAGACTACTCTTTATTTGAATGATGCAGGTTTCTCTATAGTGATCAAAGTGAATCACATGAAAGTGAATAGGACAAAGGGAATACTCCAGAAAGTTTGGATATTTTAAAAATTGCCTATTCATATAAATTAGAACTCAAATCCATATCAATCTTATAACTTAGTCAAAAGAAAGATGTTAGCCAATTAGTTTGAATTCCTAAAATATGCCAGGTACATTACAAGCACTATGTCATTTTAATCATTCAGATGAGGACCCCATACAGATAAGGACACTGATGACCACAGAGGTTGAATAAGTTGCCTAGCATTTTACCTCCAAAAATGATAAAAGTGGGAGATAGATTTAGGTTTCTCTGACTCCAAAGATGGTGATCCACTGAATTACTGGATTAATTTCTTGCATGTTTCCTTGTCTTACCTGTAATGATTAAAATGATTCTTTCACACTCTTGGGTAGTGAACTCTGCAAAGTAGGTTTTCTGTGCCCTGGTTAAACTTGTCTAAGTCCAGTAAGACAGAGCACCCCCAGACACAACAAGATAAACGAAGCAGATTTACTACGTACAGATGGGCAGCCAGAAACAACAGAAGCCTAGGATTCATCTTCAGCCAGTCCACCAGGGCTGAGGAAGCGGCTTAGGGCAGATGGACCTCATCTGTGAGTGCCCCACTTGTATCACAAATGAGGGACTACTGAGTTGAAGGGTATCCCGTTTTTAGGTGAGATTGAAATAGTGTCTGGGCTCTTCTGAACAGTATCTTCCTATTTCAGGATGCTGCCTTTCCAGCACATTCTATGTTTTTTTGTTTGTTTGTTTGTTTTGAGACAGAGTCTCACTCTGTCACCAGGCTGGAGTGCAGTGGCGTGATCTTGGCTCACTGCAAGCTCCGGCTCCCTGGTTCAAGCGATTTTCCTGCCTCAACCTCCCGAGTAGCTGGGATTACAGGCATGTGCCACCATGCTCAGCTAATTTTTATATTTTTAGTAGAGACAGGGTTTTGCCATGTTGGCCAGGATGGTCTTGATCTCCTGACCTCGTGATCTGCCCACCTCTGCCTCGCAAAGTGCTGGGATTACAGGTGTGAGCCACTGCGCCTGGCCCTTCTATGGTTATTGTTGAGAACTACAAGTGAGAGAGAGGAGAGAGCTGGGTCAGTCAAGGTCACCTGGAGAACTATCCTGCAAACTGAACTGTTGAAGACAGTGTCAACAATAAGAAACCTTAAATTCTATATCTAAGATTCAGGGATGCATACTGAATCCTGGATGTAGAATTTAAGGTTTTCAGTTGTTGGACATTGTCTTCTTTCTCTGCTTTGTTTTTTTTTTTTTTTGAGACGGAGTCTCGCTCTGTCGCCCAGGCTGGAGGGCAGTGGCACCATCTCAGCTCACTGAAAGCTCTGCCTCCTGGGTTCACGCCATTCTCATGCCTCAGCCTACCGAGTAGCTGGGACTACAGGTGCCCGTCACCATGCCCAGCTAATTTTTTGTATTTTTAGTAGAGACAGGGTTTCACCTTTCCCTGCATTTTTAAATGATTCAATAAGAGAAATAGTTTGGGTGAAAACTAAAATTTGAGAGAAGAGGCTCAACATTCATGCATTTCAAAATTCAAGTTTTCCCTTATCATATGCAACTGTCTCTCAATAAGCAATGGTATTTGGGGATAGCAGTTAGAGAACCTTATGTTCTCAAGTTTCAAGCATATTTTATATGATTATTAATATTTTAAATATTTTAGTAACTATTGAACTATTTAATTTACTTCTACCACTTGGTAAGGCATAAAAGTGAACAGCTATTTGGTGAGATTCCATATAGCTGTTCACTTTCACTGTTTATCTTAGACAGTTATGTGATGAGATGGGTCTAGAGTTTGTTCTGAATTTCAGATGATGATGAACAATCATGTAATCATTAATATTTGTATTGTTTCCACAGCTATGTGGAAAAGATGGTGAAAAAGGAACACATGTCAAGAGATAAGATAATAGATGGATGTGTTAATCAGACCCTGACTCCAATCATAGAATGAGAAAGGTCAATGTATGTGAAAGATAAATTATTCTTCTTTTGGTTGGGGGAAATGAGGTCTAAAAAATAATTAATTGATAGCAGAGCCAAGGCAAAAAACTGGATCTGTGCAGAAATAATCAACGAAGGGGTAGGAATTTGACCTCAGGTTATTGCAGTCCATATCCCATCCTTCACAGCAGCCCAAGGGTTCTGGATATCTCCCAGTAGGGTGTGGAAGGGTTTTTAGAGTAGGGCAAGGTCGTATAGGTCTTAAAAAGGGTTTTGGGTCTCTTAGATGGGTGGAGGTTGCTCCCTGGAGTTGACCTCAAATGGTGCCCTTCACATTTGGGGAGGAAGTCATACCCCTCCCCATCCCCACTCTGATTCAGGAGTTTGTGATGCTTCTGGGAAAGTATCTCCTGAGGCTGTTGGTCTAAGACGATTATGCAGGCCTGCTGAAGCTCTATGGAGACAGAGGCAAGTTCCTCCTCTGCAGTGAGCCTATCCCTGCCCCCAGGCATAGGCTCAGGCCCTCACTAGTCAGTACCATTTCTAATCAGGCATCAGGCTGAAAGTGTTTTCTCCTTATTCTTCATCATTCCCACAGCTGCTGATAAGACCAAGATCCTGGGATCCATGGGGCTGTTGAAGAGTCCTAGGTCCAAAGAGGGGAGGGAACTTGCCTGAAGTCACATAGTCAAGAGGCAAAGCTGAGAACAGAGCACTGGTGCAGCCATTTTATTTCCATAGCAAAGCTGGGAGAGGGGTGATTCTTCCCCCATGAGGAAACTGAGTCTCAGAGAGGTTAAACAACTTGTCCATGGTCACACAGCTAGTAAGAAGTGCTAATAACAAAAGGAACAATAATAATATTAATAAGCAAACGTGTTTGGCATTACTGTGCACTAAGCATTATCTCGTTGAGAACTCACAGTTCTAGGAAACTGAAGAACAGAGAAGTGAAGTAACAAGTGAAAGTCAAATAAATAGCTAGTAAGTAGGGATCGAGGTAAAATGAGCTAACATTTATGGAGCACTCAGTGTGTGCCAAATACCTTGCTATGTATTAATAATTCTCACATCCCTCTAAAGAGAAAGGGTACAATTGTTTCAATTTTATAAATGATGCAAGTAGGCTTAGAGCAGTTTATTTAGTAGTTATTTGGTGAAGGTTGCCACTATAGACTAAATTGTATTCCCCAAAAATTCATATGTGAAAGCCTCAACCTCCAATGTGATTGTATCTGGAGACAGGGTCTTTAGGAGGTAATTACAATTAAATGAGTTCATAAGGGTGGGGCCTTAATCCAATAGGATTGTGACATTATCAAAAAAGTGCAGCTGGGTGTGGTGGCTCATGCCTATAATCCCAGCACTTTGGGAGGCTGAGGCGGGTGGATCACCTGAGGTAAGGAGTTCGAGACCATCCTGGCCAACATGGTGAAACCCCATCTCTACTAAAAATACAAAAATTAGCCAGGCGTGATGGTGGGTGCCTGTAATCTCAGTTACTCTGGAGGCTGAGGCAGGAGAATTGCTTGAACACGGGAGACAGAGGTTGCAGTGAGGTGAGATCGCACCATTACACTCCAGCCGGGGCGACAACAACGAGACTGCATTTCAAAAAAAAAAAAAAAAAAACAGAAAAAAAAAAAGAAAAGAAAAGTGCTATGATCTGAATGTCCCCCAAAATTCATTTGTTGAAACTTAATAGCCAATTTGATAGTATTAAGAAGTGTGGCCTTTTAAGAGGCAATGAAGTTATGAAGGTGGAGCCTTCATGAATGAGATTAATAACCTTTTAAAATGACTTAAGGGACTGAGTTTACATCTTTCGCCCCTTCTGCCATGTGAGTGCCCAGCGTTCCTGCCCTCTGGAGGATGCAGCAACAAGGCACTATCTTGGAAGCAGTCAGTAGCCCCTCACCAGACACTGAACCCTCCAGACCCTTGATCTTGGACTTCTCAGCCTCCAGAATTATGAGAAATAAATTTCTATTGTTTATAAATTACCTGATCTTTGATATTTTGTTGTAGCAGTACAAATAGACTAAGAGAGAAAGAGAAACGTCTCTGTCTCTCCACGATGGGAGGATACAAATGAGACAGCAGCTATCTGCAAACCAGGGAGAGAGGCCCTTCCCAGAACTGGACCATGCTGGCGCCATGGTCTCAGACTCCCAGTTTCCAGAACAGTGAGAAAATTAATTTCTGTTTTTAAGCCACACAGTTTTTGGTATTTTTTTATGACAGCTCTAGCTGACTAATAAAGTTGCACAGCTAGTAAATATGAAATCATCATCATAATAATAAATGAACATGTATTAAGCAATACTGTGTCCCAAATGTTATGTTATTATGAATATTTTATCATATTCATAATTACATCAATATTATGGCATGTCATAGAGTCAAGGAACTGCACAAGGCCACATAGCCAGTGAGTGGCAGAGCCAGCACTGGAACTCAGACCCCTTGATAGAGTGATGCTTCTGTGGAAGGGGAAGTTGCTGAATGCTGAGGCCCTTCATCCTGGACCAAGACAAGGATACTTCAAGGCCTTCCTGCTGGAGTAGGCATCTGCAGGGCATGGGCATCCACAGGGCGACATTCTCACCTACAGCTTCAGTGGCATCATGCCAGCATGCGTTCCCCCTGCTACAGGCTGACATGACCAAGACACGTGGACTCTGGCCCTCAACTACCATGGAGAAGAAGAAAATGGGGCCCAGGGATCCCAAGGTGGGTGTGAAGCTGCCAAAAACAATGACCATATAGAGGGGATGAAAGGAGCTGTTGCCCAGCAACCCAGAGCTTAGAGTATCATTTACTCTTGCCAGTGGGACTTCATCTCCAGGGCCCCGTTTACGTCCCCACCTGGTGTCTCCACTCTGGAGGGGGCTCTGTTTCTTCCCTCTGGGAGAGAAGCTGTACTCTGACATCTGGTCAGGGGCATGGGGTTCAGCAGGCCCCTCTGCTAGCCCTTGGATGGAGAGGAACACTACTTTGTCCCACTAGTCCTGAGGGCTTAGCCCCAGGGCACCTGTGAGGTTCTTTCATGAGAAGGAGGGAAGGAATGAAGAGCTGATCCACTCCCTGGCCAACTGAGGAAATAATTCCCAGACACCAGAGAACTCTGTTTGTTCTATTTTATAGATTGGGAAGCTGAGGTTAAAAAGAGACAAAGGAACTTGAGGAAATCTGCTGACAGCCTTTACATAGCCCTCAAACTGATCATACTAAATAATATAGAGGACTTTTGTTTGTTTGTCTTTTAAGGTTCTAAGCAGCAAAGTCTCCCCTCCCCTGATAGCAGAATGCTCCAAGTTGAGGCTTTCATTGGGACATTAGTGTGGAGTAGGAGTTTTCCCCCACTGAGGGTTGACTCACAGGTGGGTCCCAGTTTTGCACCTGAGACTCCTGACAAGTTGTTTCGCCTTGGAGGCTGTATTAGTCTGTTCTCACACTGCTGTAAAGATGCTATCTGATGTAAAGATGCTTTAATTTATAAACAAAAGAGGTTTAGTTGATTCACATTTAAAAGTTACCAAAACAAACAATATATTGGAATAGAAAATAAGATATAAAATGTCAGAGGACAAAAATAAAAATGTTTTAATTTGAGATTCTCTTTCACACTGCATGGCTGGAGAAGCCTCAGGAAACTTACAGCCAGGAGAAGGGGAAACAAGCCATGTCTTACATGGAGGCAGGAGAGAGACCAAGAGCTGCCACACCCTTTTAAACCATCAGATCTCGTGAGAACTCACTATCATGAGAACAACAGGGGGGAAACCGCCCCAATCATACAATCACCTCCCACCAGGTCCCCGCCTTGACATGTGGGGATTACAATTCAGGATGAGATTTGGGTGGGGTCACAGAACCAAACCACATCAGGGGCTATCACATTTGGATCCAGACAGAATTAGGTAGGGCTCCTGTCTGGTTGGTGTCCTTACCTATTTGTGTCTCCCTTTTCCTAGTCTGTCTCATGAGGTCAGCACTTCACAGGGTGATTATGAAGATGAATGAAGGTCAAAACCTTAACGTGAGGTCTAGCACATGATAGGCACTCAGTAAATGCTGCCCATTTCCATATCTTAAACAAACAAACAAACAAACAAACAACTCTCACTCCTCACTAGTTCTATGCACTTAAATGTTTTAAAATTATCCATGGCAAGGAGTTTTTACACAGTGTGAGGAAGGCAAATAGTTCAATTGAATCCCCATTGAGGGTATTACTTGCCCTGTATTGGGACTTTTATCATCCCTGTTAGGCACTTGCACTTGTACTATTCTTGTAAATAAATAAAATGTTCTAATTCTGAACTTACTGATAAATAGACTATGAAAATGACTTTTTAAAGAAATTAGTTTTGGAGGTAAGAAAATGCATAGCCCAATTCTTATATTCTTAGAGAGAGTAGGTTCTGAGAGACTGATACCACTAAAATCCATGGTGTTCATCTCTGTCCTTGCAATGATACATAATATATTCATATTTTTGGATTGATAGAAAATAACTATGTTAGCTTTGTTTTTATGTAAAGTGTGAAATAAATCTCAAATTAAAACATTTTTATTTTCATCCTCTGACTTTTTATATCTTATTTTCTATTCCAATATATTATTTGTTTTGGTAACTTTCAAATCACTGCTGAGAGCCCACAATTTAAACTGAATTTATTTAAATAACTGCAGAATGTTTTGTACGTACTAGGATTTTTTTTTTTTTTTTTTGGATTTGGTAGTCATTGAGTAACTATTTGCTGATTTGAATATTTTAATTAGAAAGAAGATGAGAAGCAGTGTCTTTATGCCATTTTGGTGAATCCATGAGTCCTATTGATAAAAGGATTTAAGCCAGAGGGCTATCCAAAAAAGAGTAAGATATTAAACTCCACAGGTAGGAGGAAAGAGTGTGCTAGGGATAACAACCCTTATAGTATGAGATTTAGGGTCTTGACAGATAGAGAAAGTGGATTAAAGAGGACATGAAAGCAAATGCGCCTATTCAGCTGCTGATCAGAAAATGACAGATGGATTCACTAAGAAAGTTGAAATGGCACACCAGAAGAAGAAAACAATACTATTATTTAAGATAATGGAGATATTCTTCACAGATCGTTTCTGGAAAAACCAGCAGGCAAGTTTATCCCTTGATTGAGGAACTGAATACTTTCGATCAAAGCACAATGAGTTCACCTAATAAAAGTTTTCAGAACAAAAGTAAAGAAAAATAGAAGACATTACAGGTGGCAAGCCTTTTACCTTTGTTCATTCGGCAGTGCCATTGAGCAATTACATTAACTACCTTCAGGCAGTGTCTCTCAAAGCCTGGTGCGGGATCACTGGAGTCCCCAGAGACCCTTTCAGCGTTCTATGAGGTCAACATAATCTTCATAATAATACAAAGATGTTATTTGCATTTATCATGTCATTTTTTCAAAACTATACAGAGACTTTTTTTCTAGAGGCTACATAAAGTGTGGTATCACAACAGATTGAATTCAGAAGTAGATATGTGACTGTAGCTATCTTCTGTTTACTAAACATACTAAAGATACTTCCAAAAGTATAAACAATACCACTTCTCTATTTGTTGTTGTTCATTTTCAAAAGATAATTATTTTATATTTAAAAAGACATGTTATTTACGTTAACACATGATAGGCTTATTATTCTTGTATGACGAGTTAATAAGTATATGTTTTTAATTCTCAGTTTTAAATTTTAAATATGGTATATATTAATAGACAACATCAACAAAAGTTCTTAAGACCATTAACACATTTTAATGGTATAAAGAGACCCTGAAACCAAAAAGTTTGAGAACCTCTTTCTTAAGGAATATGAGCACATTCTTCTAAAAATTGCTTATGCAATTTAGACTGCAGATGATCATCATGTCCATTTCTCTTCTTCTGGGAGCATGGAAGGAATATATTTCCTCACATTCCTATAATTAAGCAGCCGTAGTTGTAGCAATGTATTGTGGGTGGCAGTGACATGCATCACTGTCATCTCAGAACATCTGATGTCTAATGTGAGATCGTTAAGCACTCTGTTTTCTCCGAGTTGTGGCCCTGGAGGCATGTTGTTGACATAAAGATGCCAAGGATGAAAGCAACCTAGAATGCTAAGCCAACCCTGGGAGGAGAGCTTCTCTGGAGAATCACATACACTGGCAGTAGACCCAGCGTGAGCAAGAAAAAAAAAGGATGTTCATAGAGGCAAATCCCTGAGATTCGAAGCCTGTGTATTATCTTTGCATAAACTATCCTGCCCTGGCTTATACATTTTTATTCACAGAAAAGTCAGCATGATCAGAAAATTTTAGGGGCTGTTTACACTGACAGTAAAGGGAAAGTCTTTATACTAATAGAATAATGAGTGATTCAAAGTAGTTTTTCAAAATTGTCACTTATTATTTTTGATGTTTTAGAGTTAATTACAAAAAATGACATCAGGCTTTATAAAAATGTTGCTAATATAGGTAATAGGTCCTTATGCTTAAGGAACATGTGACACAAATGCTGTTCTTTTATTTTAGGTGCTTTGGGAAACTTGATGCTCAAAAATAATAATAACTTACATATATGGAGAGAAACGGTCTCATGCATTTATTGAATAATAGCTGTTAAATGATCCCTTTGCAGCATGTACTTTGCTGGGGATAACACAGTGGCAAAGACAGTCTTCAATGTCACCAATTAACGCACAGGCAGGAAATTGAGGAAAGGCAAAGGGCAAAATCTGCATGTCAGCTGAGTTGGCTGCATTTTCAAAAGCTTTCCAGAAAGTTTCTCCAAGGACATGTGCTTACATCTCATTGTCCAGCTATGAAGAAGGCTGTAAATCATAGGCTGTTTGTAGGCAGATTGCCACCCTGAAGAAAATCCATTCTTGTTAATAAGGTGGAGGAGTGGATAGATATTGAGTAAGCAGCTAGGCATGTCTTCCACAATTACCTTTGGTAATTGTAGATGTTTCCATCTCAGTTGTACCAAAAAATCTAGAATCTCATGCAGTGCCAAGGCATAAAGTCCTCAGTCCCCACTGCTCCAGAATACCATAGGGTCACCCACCACCCTGATCCACATGGCTGCTTCAGGTCCAGGGGCATTCTCCTTTTCACATGGCCACATTGGGGATTAGAAAATCTTTGGAAACTGCCTACGGACCCATGTGCAGAGATCCATGACAGTCATTCCCCACAGACTGCTGTGGGAGTCAAGCCCAGTTTCTCTTTCATCTTGATCCCACAGACCTCTGTTCTCAACTACTTCCTTGTCCCCATAACTGATGGTTTATTTCTAATTGTAGGGAAATCCATTTGCCTTCATGTTTCAACCTAGTCATTTGCCTACATGTAAAAATCCTCTCCACCCTCTGGAAGCTGGGGAATTCATGGACAATTTTTCCTTTCTACCCTCATGCATCTCTCCCTAAAGCAACATTTACAGGGCCAACGACCTGCTTGAATAAAAGGATGGATAAAAAATATATTTAATATTATAAAGTGTTATCCTATCACATAAGAGATTGTGTTTTCAATACAATGTTGTAAGATTTCTGATATGGGTATGCAGGGCATGCTGTAATAAGCCCCAGGATTCTGTTCCAGGGGGTCTCAGGGATGATTTTCTGCAAAAGGTGGTGTCTAAACTGAAATATTGGTAGAATCTATCCAGTTGAAAATAAAAGAGGGAGGAAAGGTAAAAGAGAAGAAGAGAGGGAGAGAGAGAATAAAAGGCATTCCGTAGAAAGGAAATAGCATATGTAGGGACAAGGAAAATATGATGAGGTAGGGGACTGTCAGTAGTTCAATACGTGGCTTGAGAGTACAGGGTGAAGTAGAGAGTGATGGTGATGCAGAAGAGGCTAGAGAGGAATATAGCTCATTTGGATTTTATTCGTGGAAAACTGAGCAGTCCTAAAGACTATGCTTTAGTAAGATCTCTGGCTGTGGTATGAAACA
This sequence comes from Gorilla gorilla gorilla, assembly GCF_029281585.2. Classification (NCBI taxonomy): domain Eukaryota; kingdom Metazoa; phylum Chordata; class Mammalia; order Primates; family Hominidae; genus Gorilla; species Gorilla gorilla. The sequence goes on from NC_073228.2 coordinate 107,649,040, forward strand.
CAGATTCAAGCTGTGCAAGATTGGAATTAGGGAAACCTGTTGGAGGTCTGTTGTAATTATTTTAGCAAGAGATTATGTGAGGTTGACCTAATGTCATAGCAGTGGGAAGGAAATAACTGAAGGAATTGAAGAGTTATTATGAATATAGAACAATTTCAACATCAAAAATTAACCTTTGTCTTTGGATTGGCAGTTAAGTGTGTGTTGGTATAATCTCTGAGACAAAAAAATCAAAACAAAACAAAACAAAAACAGAAAACAAGAGGGGGTCCAAATTCTGTGCAGAAGCTCTCCCATCTAAAGTTTCAACCACTTCCCATTTTCTGCTCTATTTTTATTTTGTTTTTGAGACAGAGTCTCTATTTTTCTATTTATTTATTTATTTATTTTTTTGAAATGGGGTTTCACTCTGTCTCCCTTGCTGGAGTGCAGTGATGTGATCTTGGCTCACTGCAGCCTCAACTTCCTAAGCTCAAGTGGTCCTCTCACCTCAGCCTCCCAAATAACTGGGACTACAGGTGTGTGCCACCATACCTGCATAATTTTTGTATTTTTTGTAGGGACGGGGTTTCACCATGTTGCCCAGGCTGGTCTTGAATTCCTGGGCTCAAGCTATCTGCCAAACTTGGCCTCCCAAAATGCTGATATTACAGGCATGAGCCACTGCATCCAGCTATTTGTTTTAAGAACTTAACCATATCTTCTGTATCTTTTTCTAGTTTGTGTAACCTCACTAGAATATGAACTCCAGTGGGAAGATACTTGTGCAAATTTTGTTTTCTGTTGCATCCCCAACTCCTAGAAGAATGCCAAGCACATAGTGAGCTACTGAATAAATATTTCATAAATGATGGGGTAACTGATAAATTCACTAAATAAGCTATAATGGATCAATAGTAAAATGCATCAGTTCAGTGCTTAGATTTGCTGAGTATGAGTTGCCTTCAGACATTACATAATAGGTGTCCAATATATACTAGAGATGTGGATATGGAGTTCAGATGATATCTCTGGTATAGAAATAGAGCTTCACAGGGGGTCCTCAAAATACAGGCAAACTTTGAAACAATGAGAGTGAATGAGATATCCATTTTGTAATTCAGCTCTTGGTTATATAAAATATCCTACCAGTATTCTTTGTAGCTACTTTTGTTTCTGATAGAAATCTCCCTTTTTCATCAGTGAGTCAATGGAAAAATTATCTTTCTAGTCACTTTCTCTATACTTCACTCTCTGAATATCTTTCTCATCAGGAATGTTGCTTCTTCTTTAAGGAATGTAGTTCCTTCTTTATTTCATCTGATATATATCATCTTATATATCATGTTTTGGTTATTTAGGTACTTCAAGGACTTTGGTGATTAATAATTAAGAACTTGCTAGAAGGAAAACGTCCTTATCTTATACTCATTTCTGTATTACATCAACGCCCCTGAAAAAAATTATACTCACCAAGGGCTTTTCCAAACACCTCCCATTTTCTTTCTTTCTCACTATTCTTTATATTTTGGAAATGACCCAAACCTAAATGATATTTTCTCAGGATAAACAGTTTGGAACTTCAGAAAAAAAAAATTTCCTTTTTTATTTTGAGGTAGAGCTGGCCACTAATTTGCCACTGATTTTGATAACAGAGAATCCAATAAATCTACTCACCAGTCAGAGGCAGAAACAAATTTTGTAAATGAGTCCTGTAAGGTAGAGTTTGGTGGCAGCTTCCTGGAGTAGTTGTTTTGGGCATGGCTTTTTTTTTTTTTCTTTAGAGTAAGTTTGAGAAGAGTCCTACATGTGGAAGAACTGAGCATGATGCTTAGAAATGTGACTGGAAACAAGGCATGTGTCTGAAGAAGTGGTGGGGGCTGGGAATCACGTGTGCATAATTTTTATTCCAGGCAGCAGGGTGGGCCGCAGTAGTTTTAGGAGATTCTGAACAGAGTCATGAAGTGGGAGATACTAAACTGACTAACTTCAGTGATGGGAAGAAATAATTCCAGATTTTATAAGACAACTAAAGCAATAGTTTTCTTATAGCCCTTAGTTAATCTTATTTCTATGTAAGAGCTTAAAAGAGCTGGGGGGTTGGGGATGTGAAAAAGGGAACTATCTGTTGTATTAGTCCATTTTCATACTACTGTGAAGAAGTACCTGAGACCGACTAATTTATAAAGAAAAAGAGGTTTAATGGACTCACAGTTCCACATGGCTAGGGAGGCCTCACAATCATGGTGGAAGGCAAAGAAGCAGCAAAGGATCGTCATACAGTCTTACATGGTGGCAGAGAAGAGGGTGTGTGCTGGGAAACTGCCTTTTATAAAACCGTGAGATCTTATGAGACTTATTAACTATCATGAGAACAGCACAGGAAAACCCCACCTTTATGATTCAATTACCTCCCACTGGGTCTCTCCCATGACACATGGGGACTGTAGGAGCTACAAATCAGGGTGAGATTTGGATGGGGACACAGTCAAACCATATTATCTGTCTCGTATTGTATTTCTCAAGAAACTACGTGAAGTTATACCAGATTCCTTAAAAGTGACCCAGCCCCTTCTGGTAGGCTTCTGTTCATCCAGTGTGAGGGGTGTCTATCAGGTTATTATAAAATTGTTCATGGTCAATCTATAAATGGCTCTGAAAATATGAAGGAAACTGTAGAAAACTTGGCATTTCCATATAAATTGTAACATTTGTGAAGTGAGGAACTACATGTTATTTTAAAATATACTATTTGTCATATATCCCAATGTGTTGTCCACATAAATGAAATTTAAGAAATATTGATCATTCATTTATTATTTACAAAAATCATTGGAAATAATGTTTTAATATATCTTTTAAAAGAAACTCAGAGTTTGCTGTGTGCAGGGTGTTCACTTTTAGCTTTTTATTACCTAAATTGGAAGTCTTTTAAGCAAAAAATTGAGGTACAGAGTAATACACCCAAAAAATTACTGGTAGAGTTTGAAATAGAGCCAAGGACTTCATATTCTCAGTCTTTGTGGTAGATGGTAGAAATGATTCTCAGAATGTTTCTTCCTTGTGGATAGAGTACGTTCTTTAAAGAATCAATTACTGAGCTGTATTCCTCAATTGTAAAATGGCTTTTTTCTCATTATCACTATACAAACGGTTAGAGATGGGCAGATATTCATTAAGAGAAATGCTTGAAGGTAGAATATAGACCCACCCATTTGTAATACAGTTCCCAGATAGTTGTTTGAAGCTCTGAGCAGGGGTCTCTGTGTCCCACACCTTACCCTCTTCCTTCACGCACAAGTATAAGACAGTCTGACTTACTTTAAAAGTTTTTAAAGTAACAATTTAATCTTCTTATGCTTTTTAGGATAGTGATGAAATAATTATCATCTATAGAAACAACACTAACTCTTCATTGAAAATTCAGTAACAATTGCAGATAGAGTTGAATGAGCTTCACCTATTTCCTCTAGTTTAAAAGTCCCACTAAATTGCAAAAGCAGATTTTCCTCTGACCCTCCTTCTAAAAGAATTGTTTTGATCCCTAGCACCATAAGCTTTGTGGATAACACAATTTCAGATTCAAGCCCATTTCCTACCTCAGGCTTAACACTGCAAGTCACAATTTTAATAGAATAATTCATTTTTGAGAGGTAAGCAGCCAAGCAATCATGTCAGCTACTGCTATTTATTAATAATAAATGTAAAACACCAAGATAAAATATACATTCTTAAGTTAATCAGACAATGTGGCTTCAGGAATTACAACACAAAATCTTTCAGCTGTTCCTTGGAAACATTGGAGCATCAAGTTCAATATTGATTAAAAAATCTGTAAGCACAGACACGGAATACACAATGAATCTCTTTGTATAGTCTACACAGTGCATGCTTTTAAGGTCAATATGTGTACATGTATAGCACAAGGAACCTGTATTTAGGAAAGTGTGCCTTGAGGTTAAGGCTTTGCTCATGTGAGCTAAATTACCTTCAAGTACCTGGCTCACAGTACTGCCATGTGATTTCAACTTGCTCCTCCTGATCCATTCACTGCTATGTGGCAGAAACTTCCAAGGAAGGTCAGTGGTATATCTAGGAGATTATGACAGCTGAATTATGGTTTCAAACAGGTTTGGCTTTTACACTACCTTAGAAAATGAAATCGCTTTTGATTTATAGTCATTTTACATTAATATGCATTTCTCTTTTGTATTTCACTTGAAATTAGGCAGGCCAGGTTTATACATTCCACATTATTTCTTGAGGTGCCTACTGAATTACATATTTTAAACAAATCATTCTGAGTAAGTTGACATCAGGTGCAAACAATGAGAGAGAATAAGTAGGAGGCTCTGAATTTTCCTAGCTATTAATAGCAACGTTAAAGGCATCAAGACCTCTGTATGACATGCTAGTCAAGGTGTATTTCTCTGTAAATGATCTTATACCCAGCAAAAATAGAAAAAGACACTGGATCAGAGGTCCTGTGATATCTGTCATGAGATTTTTTTCCCCTAAATTATGGATAATTTGGGAAATACATTTTCAGGTTTCTGGATATTTGATAATAGGAAACTTTATGTCACATTTTATAAACATATCAACGGTAGAAGACAATGCTTTTTTACCTTATAAAATATACAATTTTCATTTCTGGATGGTCTTATAATTTTCTTTGGTGCCATAACTATTGTCGGCTTACTGAATAGAAACTTCATATCCCTCTGAATCCTCTTTCACTCTACTTTGGATTATTTTCAAGGGCATTGTAACTCAGGCTTTAGAGGGCAAGCAGGAGAATTGACTGATGGTCCCAAGTTTTACTTCTGTGGTCGACTGCAGCTTTTTGAACTTGAAGATACGCTACTCTGGATTCTCTTAAGTGCTTTTGAGAAGTAATATATTTTATAACACAGGAAGACCAACTTACATCTGCATTACTTTACTCTATGGAAGAGTGGATCTAATAATATTAATTCACTGATTTTGTTTTCAACAAATATTTGCCATGTTCCTATCATCTACCAGGTGTTGTTCTAGGAAATGGGGATACAGAGATAATTACAACAATGTCCATGTTTTTACAGTGCTCTCCCTTTTTACTACTGAATTAATATGTTATTAGTGTTACATATTGAGATTGTCTCTGAACACTTCAGTTTCTATTACCGTCTGAAATCTGATGATTTCTTTTTCACAAAATTAAGAGACTATTAGGAGAGAAGGAATGGCTTATGTATGAATACGGAGAGGTAAAAGGAAGGGAGAAGGATCATAGAAAGCAATGATGCTGAGGCACTTACTCATACCTCACTCATCCCCAATGGCTGTCTTTGGGGCAAGGATACTTTTCTTATATTTTAGTTCAAATAGTGACTCATTACTCAATAAACTGAATACTTCCTGCATGTCTGTTGTATTTATCTGAATTATGTGGAATAAAGAGTTTCTTTATATTATTCAGAACACTCAATTTGAAGAAACTATATTAAAGAAGAATTAATGTAGTTTTACAGAGGAAAGAGACATAAGACTCCATAAAAAAAGAGATGACAAAATACAAAGGTCCATTTTTTAAAATCTCATAGAAATGTTTTCACAACCGCCTGAAAATATTTAAATGCAACTTAATTCTTTATTAATAGAAAGTTTACAGTTACTTTGGAGCATCATAATCTTTTGCTGTTAGAGGAGTGACTTAACTGTGAGCTCTAATCCCTATAGCAGGAAGTATTTACTCTTTATTATTATAGATTTATGCCTGACTGCATGAAGCAACTTGTGCTTCTAGACCCGATGATTTTCCACAATACACTTGTCTCTTCAGCCAAGACTTACTTAAAGATTAGGTCAATGCAAGCCTTCATGCATTGTTAATGGAAGCCTGTCCACTGCTTCCAACTCAATCTGTACTTCTTCATATATTCCTGTCTTCATCATCATATTGATTGATATTTACTACATATTATATGCTTTCTTAAGCATTGTTCTGTACCTACCTTGTACTATATTTGGGCTAACAACAAGTTTTAAGTAAACAAGTAAGTGAAACGCCTTGATATTGAGAAATTCATAGTTTAGTGCAGTTATTCTTTACTGTAGACAAGCACTGGACTCAACCTGGGGATTGTAAAAACAGATTCTTATCCCTCACCAAGTCTGAGTGAGGAATTCCGTATCTCAAAATTTTTCTCTGTGTGCTTCTGTTGCACATATGCAGCTGAGTACCCCTGGTAGTGTAACGGGCCTTGATAACAAATAATTCCAAAGGAATGAAACAAATATTATTGTGGGGTGCAATATGTAGTGTGATTATGAATAGGAGGGTGCCTGGTTCTGTGTAGGTGAATTGTCAGGCTGAGGAAATGATAGTTAGCTTAAACGATAACTGGAATTAGATGGGCAAAGCAGGTAGGGAGGTCCAATGTGTGCAAAAATACACAGGCATGGAATGAGTAAGATTTTAACAGTTTTCAAGTATATAGAAAAGTTTCAAAAGTCATATAACGAATACATATGTGAATTCACCTGTATTTAACAGTTGTTAACATCCTAAAATAACATTTTGAAAAACCAAAACCAAACCAAACAACAATGACAACATCAACAATCTTTTAGCTTCTTCTTAATGAGAATATCTGGAAACTCGGGATTTTGATATTCAAGTTGTATACTTTTTTCTGAAGCATAAATACTATACAGCTATTAAAAAGGTAACATTCCTCTACCTAAAATAATTCCACTGCATTTAGGAAAAAGAACAGACTCTTCGATGTGTACAATTCTGTCTATTGCTAAAAGTTTATCATTCTGTATGTGTGTGTGCGTGAGTGTGCGTCTGTCTTGTTCAACAAGATAGAACAATCATATGGTTTGCTCTATAAAAAATGCACGTTTTTAAGATAATACTTTATGAAAACTCTCTTCCCCCCCTGACATCTCAATTTGTAAAAAAAATTTGTTAGGAATTTTTTTTTTTTTTTGAGACGGAGTCTCGCTCTGTCGCCCAGGCTGGAGTGCAGTGGCACGATCTCGGCTCACTGCCAGCTCCGCCTCCCGAGTTCACGCCATTCTCCTGCCTCAGCCTCCCAAGTAGCTGGGACTACAGGTGCCCGCCACCATGCCCGGCTAATTTTTTGTATTTTTTAGTAGAGACAGGGTTTCACTGTGTTAGCCAGGGTGGTCTCGATCTCCTGACCTTGTGATCCACCCACCTCGGCCTCCCAAAGTGCTGGGATTACAGGCGTGAGCCACCACGCCCAGCCAGGAATTTTTTAAGGAAACTATTAGATATATTGTAGTCCTGAGCCGCACCTTTGCTCTCAGTAAAGATCTATGGTAATACTGAGGAAGGAAGAAAGAAAGAGTGAATAAAGTTATTTGAGACCCAATACAGCAGTACATTTTCCATGAGCAGCTTGAAAATTGGCAGCTCTGGCTAAAAAAAGGGCAAGAGTTAATGTTCAAGATGACATTTTTTTGACCCTGAAGATGAATGCAAAAGTAGATAGCATATCAGCTTCCATATATTTTTTTTGGAAGCAGATATCACACATATTAAGAAGCATGCTGGAAATTGGCCAAACCCAATCCTGTGTTCTGTATTGACTTGTCTTTGATTTTAATTATACAATATGCACTTTTAGAGCATTGATAATCTCATGAAAAAGTTTGGACTAAAGGGTTTTTCAGTTACTTTTTGAAGATATATGTCTCAAAATTTTATATGACATCCTTTAGAAATTGTACTAAAATATCACCTCTGTCCATAAATATGGTTATTTAATTTTTTTGAAATTATTCAAACTTGTTTATTGATTTCATTGTATAATCCAAGAATATATTTGTTGAACAACATACAATGCACGTAAGAAAAAATACATATTATATAAGATTTATTTATATTAAGATAATTATTATTTCGGGAAATAGAAAATTTTCAGAACCACTGAGGTGGAATTTAGAGTTTTGATCAGTGTAAGCATTATTTTATTAGTCATCACATTAAATTGAAGCTATTTGAATCTGCTGCTTATGGTTTATATTTGTTCAAGACAGATAATGCTTTATGAATGCAGATATGAGAAAAGCTTTGCAACGTTACATGTTATTCGGGTTTAATATTTATGGTTGTCAGACTGAAACTACTGAATGCAAATGTCTCTCGTGTTCATACCATCAGGAATGATTTTCAGGACACAAATGCTAGTTGAAAGTATGTGCTCAGTCATTTCTGTAGAGGGTTCTTTTTCATTCTTGAGGCATGACTGACGACCTCAGCATCAAACTGATAGTGAGTCACCAGACCTTTATAAAATATAGAGCTTGATCTAGAAAGCAAAAACAAATAGGTGGTCGCCATAGGTATTTAGACTACTGCTGGTAAGCAAACCCTATTCATAAACACTATCACTTTAGGGGGAAACTTGTCCCAGATTTTCAATATACATTCTATTGTCTAGATTTTTGAACATTTTGATAATGAATATAGCTTCTTATATGTTAACAGGAATATTTGTATGAAAACATGACACTTAGAATTACTTGTCTTGGTTTCCTCACAATTAACACTAAGCATTTTGGCGTGAAGTAGACAATTTCTATATTTTAACTGGCCAGCATCAATTTCCATTTCTTACCAGTACCTTGATTTTCTTTTAAAAAATGATCTCTCTCCCATTCCGTGTGGTCTGGATGGTGAAGTAAATCACATCATACTTCTTTTTGACTTAGGGAAGCTGAAGGGATCCCCACATCTATATACACAGGTACTATTGTGGGGTGTATGTAAAACCTAGGCTCAGCCAAACAGTTTCCACTTTTAGAATCATAAATCTTGACAGGAATGAAACAGAATGGAAGCAATAGTGGAAGCTCATTTACTCCAGCAGTTTTCTCTTTCAGAAAAGCAGTTCTAGTCTTGGTTCTTGCTCTGATTCTAATCCTGGCTCTCCTTAACCCCATCCATTTGATAACTCTCTGATAACCTTCAAATAAATTTATTTTATAGTTAGCTAGAATCGGTTTCTTTTGTTTGCAAACAAAAAACTCTAACACAAGATACCCTGAAGTTCAGTAACACAAGCAACTTGAACAAGGAAATTAATATGGCTTTTAAGCTTCTAGTCCAGACCTTTGTTGGTGTCTGGAGACTATCAATTAGCTGCCACCTTTTTTGAATCGTTTTTAAACTTTCAAAAGTCCTTTTGCTCTTGACCTTCAGAAATGAACAATTCTCATAAAATATTAAAAGATATGGACCTGATTTATTTTAGTGGATTGAAAATGAAAGGAAAGGGTTTTTTTTCAGCTTGACAATATCGATGTCTACTTTCCTCTAATTTTAATGCAGAAGCTGTCAGTATACATTAGAGACAACTCAGTAAATCTTTACAGAGAAGAGACATTGAAAAATATTCTCCTGATTATCCATTTCCCTCTTGAGACCAGGACTACACTACACATGATATACAATATGTCTCAAACAAAATGGAAAATGTAGCTAATTATCATTTTAGTCAAACACATCAGAGATTTAAGAAAAAAAAAAAAAGATAGGCAAATATAGTCTGTTTCTAACTGTCCAGGGAGAAAAAGTTCCGTATGTGAATAATACATTTCATATACCTTCTTCCTATCTTTTTCTGTCTTCTCTCTCTCTCTCTCTGTGTGTACAATCACCTATTTCAATCTTTGTGTTGCTTATTTGCAACAAAAAAAGAGAATGCATCAGAAAGATTTACAGGCCACAGTACTCTTATAAAGCATAGATGGAAAGCAATTGCTTCTATTGAAATCATGGCCAATTCACTCAGTTTCTCTGATATGCATATGTACATAAATAAGCTAAAGTGCTTCTTTAATGCAGGCATACCTTGGAGATACTGTGAATTTGGATCCAAAACACAGCAATAAAGTGAGTATCACAATAAAGCAAGTCACATGATTTTTTTTTGGTTTCCAGTACATATAAGAGTTATGGTTACACTATACTGTAGTTTGTTGCGTGCAATAACATTTTGTCTAAACAATGTATAAACCTTAATTAAAAATATTTTATTAATAAAAATACTAACAATCACATGAGCCTTCAGTGACTCCTAATCTTTCTGTAAGTGTGGGGTCTCACTTCAATGTTCATGGCTGGTGACTGTTCAGAGTGTTGGTTGCTGAAGTTTGGAGTGCCTGTGTCAACTTCTTAAAATAACACAACAATAAAATTTGCTGCACTGATGAACTTTTCCTTTCACAAAGGGTTTCTCTAGAATATGAGTTTCTTCTTTCAAAATTGGAGTCAGTTCTCTCAAAACCTGCCATTGCTTTATCAACTAAGTTTATGTAATATTCTAAATCCCTAGTTGTCACTTGGACAATGTTCATAGCATCTCTCCATTAAGAGATTCCATCTCAAGAAACCACTTTGTTTCCTCATCCCTAAGAAGCAAGTTCTTATACATTCAATTTTTATCATGAGATTTCAGCAATTCAGCCACATCTTCAGGCTCCACTTCTAATTCTAGTTCTCTTGCTATTTCCACCCCGGCTGCAGCTACTTTCTCTAATGAAGTCTTGAACCCATCAAAGTCATCCACAAAGTTTGGAATCTACTTCTTGCAAACTCCTGTTAATGTTGATATTTTCACCTCCTAACATGAATCACAAATATTCTTAATAGCGTTTAGAATGGTAAATCCTTTCCAGAAGGTTTTCAATTTACTTTGTTCAGATCCAACAGAGGAATCACTATCTGTGGTACTTATGGCCTTATAATATGTATTTCTGAAATAATAAGAATTGAAAGTCAAAATTACTTATTGATCCATGGGTTGCAGAATGGATGTTTTTCTAGCAGGAACAAAAACATTAATCTCCTTGTACGTCTCATCAGAGCTCTTGGGTGACCAGGTGCATTGTCAATGAAGAGTAATATTTTGAAAGGAATGTATTTTTCTGCATACTAGATCTCCACAATGGGCTTAAAATGTCAGTAAGCCATGCTTTAAACAGATGTGCTGGCATCCAGACTTTGTTCTTCCATTTATACAGCATAGGCCAAGTAGATTTGGCATCATTCCTAAGAGCCCTAGGATTTTTCACAATAGTATATGAGCAATATCTTAAACTTAAAGTCACCAGCTGCATTAGACCATGACAGGAGACTCAGCTTGTCCTTTGAAGCTTTGAAGCCAGGCATTGACTTCTGTCTAGCTATGAAAGTACTAGATGGCAACTTTTTTCAATATAAAGAAAATAAAGCTGTTTCATCTCCATTGAAAATCTGTTTAGTGTAGCCACCTTCATCAATGATCTTAGCTAGATCTTCGAGATAACTTTCTGCAGCTTCTACATCAGCACCTGCTGCTTCACCTTGCACTTTTATGTTATGTTGATATCTTCTTTCCTTAACCCTCGTAAACTAACCTCTGCTACTTTCAAACTTTTCCCTGCAGCTTCCTCACCTCTCTCAGCCTTCATGGAATTAAAGAGAGTTAGAGCCTTGCTTTGGATTAGGCTTTAGCCTAAGGAAATGTTGTAGCTAGTTTGATTTTCTGTATGGACGACTCACACTTTCTTCATATCAGTGATAAGCCTGTTTCACTGGAATAGCATTTTTTATATCCTTAAAGAACTCTTCTTTTGCATTCATAACTCGGCTAGCTGGTGCAAAAAGTCTAGATTTTGGCTTATTTCAGCTTTTGATATGCCTTCCTCAGAAAGATTAATCATTTCTAGCTTTTGATTTAAAGTGAGAGATATGTGACTGTTCCTTTCACTTGAACACTTACAGGCCATTGTAGGGTTATTAGTGTGCCTAATTTCAATATTTTTGCATCCCTAGGAATATAGAGGCCCAACGAGAGGGAGAAAGACTGGGGATGGCCAATCAGTGAAGCAGTCAGAACACACAAAACATTCATCAATTAAGTTTGCGGTCTTATGTGAGCAAAGTTCATGACACCGCAAACCAATTGCAATAGAAACATCAAAAATTACTGAAAACATATCACCATAACAGATAAAATAATAATGAGGCAATTGGAAAATTACAATAATTGCCAAAAGGAGATGCAAAGAAATTAAGTGATTACATGATGTTGAAAAAATGTTGCTAACAAACTTTTTTGATACAGAGTTGCTGCAAACCTTAAATTTGTTAACAACAACAACAAAACAAAAGCAATAGCTATGAGGTACAATAAAGCAAAATGCAATAAAATGAGGTATGTCTGTGTTACCCTTTTTTTCTTTCTTTCTTTCTCTTTTTTTTTTTTTTTTTTGAGATGGAGTCTCACTCTGTCGCCAGGCTGGAGTGCAGTGGCATGATTTCAGCTCACTGCAACCTCAGCCTTTCTACCTTCAAGCAATTCTCCGGCCTCAGCCTCTTGAGTAGCTGGGACTACTGGCCCCCGCCACCATGCCCAGCTAATTTTTGTATTTTTAGTAGAGACAGGGTTTCACCATGTTGGCCTGGATGGTCTCGATCTCTTGACCCTGTGTTCCACCCGACTCAGCCTCCCAAAGTGTTGGGATTACAGGTGTGAGCCACCGTGCCCGGCCCTGTGTTACTCTTTCAGTGATTTTCACTGTAGTGGAAGAGAGATCCTGGTTAACAGCGTATTTGTCCTGGTTATTGTGGTGTAGCTGCTTACTTTCTATGTATATGATCTTAAGAACAAGTCAGTTAACCTTTTCTCAGGACTTGCTCTTTATGTAGTGTAATAAAGTGCTTGGATTAAGTGATCTCTACAGACCTTTATTCTGTCTAAAATGAAAACAGTAGATATCGTTACAAGTGATGGGCATTTTTTTATTTATTCCACAGAGAAGTAGATTACTTTCAGGAATGTCACTTTACTCTGCTAAAGAAACTAAACCTATGGATGTGTATGTTGACAATCACTTGTAGCAATATCTATAAATAAAGATAAAATAAAGATGATTTATACTTTGCTGTGTTTCCCTGCATCAGTTTTAGGCTCTGATAGGGAGTCTCTTCATGGAGTGAAATCTTTACTTAAAATATCTCATGAATAGGATGACACATCTAAAATTAAAATTAGATCTTGCTGCCCAAAAACACGGTATTTGAATCACATCCTCTGGGTTTTATCTTGAAATTGAAGGCTTAGTGCTGGCTATTTCTTTTGAGTGGCTTACTACTTTGGATATAAAACCTTTATGCTTTGCCTATAGGAGTAAAGTATTTTAAAACTTAAGTCACTATATGATTTATCTCTCGATTCTATAAATATATTTTTAAAATCTCTATGTCAGAATGAGTTTAATTTGACAAAGATTTATCGAGTGCTAGGCATAGTAGAGAAAGATGAGTGTACAAAATAAAATAATTGCTGTATTATGCAATCGTTAACTGTAACACTCTACTGCCTGAATATAACTTTTTCAACCTTCAACTTTTTCCCCTCACTAAATCTATGCTTTGAATTCATGATAACTTTTAGTACCTTAATTCTTCAATTTTCTATTTTCCTATCCAGGCTTCCTTTTCTCCTGCATCTCATCTTAAAGTCATGAAAGCTCATTTTAGAGCCTCTTTCTTCAATATCCTCAACAGCTTTGTCTCTATGTCTTCTATCCCTGCACTTTAAGGCCCAATTGTCAACATAGGTTATTTGTTGTCTCTGTTGACTACATCCAGGCTGCTGAGCACTGCTAGAGGATATCACATACCTACAGGAGAACCAGAGAGAGCAGATGTATGGTTTCTAGTTTCAGTTGGGTACTTAAGTCTTCCTGTAGATCTTTTAAGCTTTTACTTGCAGTGTCTCTTCCATATACTATTATGTTAGGTATTTAAATCTTCCTGTAGATCTTTTAAGCTTTTACTCACAGTGTCTCTTCCATATACTATTATGTTAGGTTCCCAGAACTCTTCTCAAATTCCCTTGCTTATCCTTATCTCTTGAGTCCTAGAACTTGACTATGCCTTTGAATTCATAGAGAAAACAGGCTAGACTAGGAGAACTCTCCTAGTTTTAATCTTTCACCTGCAAAATACCTGTGTCCACTCTAGCTTTTCTCCCTACTTTTTTGAAGAAAGCAGTGATTCTTTCTGTTAATAACAACTTTAAAAATCCTGCCTACTTTGGGCTGGGTGCAGTGGCTGGGTAATCCCAGCACTTTGGGAGTCCGAGGCGGGTAGATCACAAGGTCAGGAGATCGAGACCATCCTGGCTAACACGGTGAAACCCCATCTCTACTAAAAATAGAAAAAAATAGCCAGGCGTAGTGGTGGGTGCCTGTAGTCGCAGCTACTCGGGAGACTGAGGCAGGAGAATGGCGTGAACCTGGGAGGTGGAGGTTGCTGTGAGCTGAGATCAGGCCACTGCACTCCAGCCTGGGCTACAGAGCGAGACTCCATCTCAAAAAAAAAAAAAAAAAAAAAAATTCCTACCTACTTTGAAATGGACCTCATCATCCCTAGTTCCTCAGGGACTTCAACCCATCCAGTATCATGGCTCACTCTTTTAACGTCAATATTCATTTTTACACAGACTCCTTTCAACAAATTTCTATTTTTCTAACCCAAAACAATGAATAAACCCAGATCTCACTTTAATTTGATATATTCTTCCAGGCATCACTTGTATAATTTAATTCATTGATAACAAACTTTATTGAAAGAATATCCTTCACTTCTTACTTAATGCCGCTGACATACAGGTCACTGTAATTAGGATCCTGCCCCTTGAAATCCATGGAACTACTTTTGCAACAATTACCAGAAATGTCTCATTGCATAATTTAGTGTGTACTTTGTGGTTTTTATATAATTAATTTCTGAAGAACATTCACTAGTAGAGTTGACCATTTCATTTTTCACATTAAAATGCTTTCATCTCTTGGGTGTATTTTTCTTCTACTTTTTTGAGGTATCTTTTTGGTTTGTTTGTTTGTTTGTTTGTTTGTTTTGTGACAAAGTTTCGCTCTGTTGCCCAGGCTGGAGTGCAACAGCACTATCTCGGTTCCCTGCAACCTCTGCCTCTCAGGTTCAAGCGATTCTCCTGCCTCAGCCTCCTGAGTAGCTGGGATTACAGGCATGTGCCACGAACCTGGCTGCTTTTTTGTATTTTTAGTAGAGAGGAGTTTCACCATGTTGGTCAGGCTGGTCTTAAACTCCCGACCTCAGGGGATCCACCCACCTCGGCCTCCCAAAGTGCTGGGATTACAGGGATGAGCAGTCACTGTGCCTGGCCTGAGCTGTCTTTTTTAGCTTCCTTTTTAGACCTATATCCTCTACCACACCCTTTGTTTCTCTGTTTTCCATCGTTTCATCGTAAGCCCTATTATCTTCTCAAAATATATTGGATAAGAAAGTTGTGAACTCTGCCAGATTTTCTGTCACCTGAATATTACTATCAACTACTTCTATGGTTTCCTCTCCATTAGAAGTAAAAATGTTTCTAACAAGGCCTGTGGCTACAGAATCAAATGTAAATTGATGACACCACAATTCATATCTCAAACACAAATTTTCTCTCACATATCATAATATAGCTCTAAGACATCTAAGAAAACTCCTATTGGTTCGCAGTGGTACCTGAAATTCAACTGGTATAAAACTGTGCATATAATTTCTATGTCCTAAATCAATCGTTTCAATTTATTCTTTTACCAAAAGGCACTTCTGCTTCCCTTGGTTTTATTAAGCCAGATACTGGAAATCATCCTAGATTATTCCAACCTTCTTCATTCCTAATGTTTACTGAATACTGTCAATTTCTAAACACCTCATCAATGAATTCTGTTATCTACATTTTCACAGACTTAGTCTTATCTCTGTTTCTCATAATTGTCCACTGTATTATGTTAATTGTGTTTTAACTGATGTTTCTGTCTACCATTTAACTTCATTTAATTCTTCTCTATATTTAATATTTTAACGATTTGACTTGTGTAATTAAGATGTTCTTTATTACCTTCAAACAGAACCTAAACTATCTTGAGTATGAAAAGGCCATACATGGGTCTTATTCAATCTTTCTCATGTCATTCCCAGCTTGCAGCTTCTGTTTGGACCACACCTTGTCCAACTCATGGCCTGCAGGCCGCATGTGGCCCAGAATGGCTTTGAATGTGAACCAAGACAAATTCATAAACTTTCTTAAAACATTATAATTTTTTGTGATTTTTTTTCTTTCTCTCTCTTTTTTTTTTTCTTTTTGCTCATTAGCTAGTGTTAGTGTATTTTATGTGTGGCCCAAGACAATTCTTCTTCCAATGTAGCCCAGGGAAGCCAAAAGATTGGACACCACTGCTAATACATATTATTTGAATTATCTTTGGCTTTAAACATAATGTCCTCTTTCTTTTTTTCTTTTTCTGTTTTTATTATACTTTAAGTTCTGGGATACATGTGCAGAACGTGCAGGTTTGTTACATAGGTATACATGTGCCATGGTGGTTTCCTGCACCCATCAACCCGTCATCTACATAAGGTATTTCTCCTAATGCTATCTCTCCCCTAGCCCCCCATCCCCCAACAGGCCCCAGTGTGTGATGTTCCCCTCCCTGTGTCCATGTGTTCTCATTGTTCAATTCCCACTTATGAGTGAGAACATGCAGTGTTTGGTTTTCTGTTCCTGTGTTAGTTTGCTGAGGATGATGGTTTCCAGCTTCATCCATGTCCCTGCAAAGGACGTAAACTCATCCTTTTTTATGGCTGCATAGTATTCCATGGTGTATATGTGCCACATTTTCTTTATCCAATCTATCATTGACAGGCATTTGGGTTGGTTCCAAGTCTTTGCTATTTTGAACAGTGCTGCAATAAACATATGTGTGCATGTGTCTTTATAGTAGGGCGATTCATAATCCTTTGGGTATATACCTAGTAATGGGATTACTTCAAAAATTACTATAAATATAATCTCTCTTATTTAATTTAATGCCTCTTAGCAGTCTGTCCCCAACCACAAGAAGCAATTGTTGAATTATCTTGTGTCCTTTTAACATCTTGTTCTTATCTTTTAACATACAACTAATTATGTCATACATATGCATATGTTAATTATTGGGTAAGTTTCTATCTAGTTTATGAGAATGTAAGATCTATGAGGAAAAGAGCTGTATCTTTTTCTGAGTGCCTAGTGCTTTGCATAGTGCCTACTGGATATAGCTAATACAGAATAAAAGATTAATAAATGAATTAATTCTAGTGGCTAGCAAAGTCCAACGAGAGTGTAGATTTATAAAAATACTTTATAAATGTGTAAGGTGACTAAGATTTTAAAGGCAAATGGCATTCATCTGTCCATGGATATGGAGCTCTGTCTGATTTTTAACTACTCTCTACCAAAAAGTTTTACATGACACAAACCTTCTTTACTCTCATGTTAGGTAGTATGAACCTACATCAAAAATGATTTGAATACATTTGTTAATGATTTACAAGTTCAATAAAACATGTAACAATAATGTTAGGATAGTATAATTTTTTTGTTTTAACAGGTAATCAAGTTTCCCACAGAACTTCTCTTTGAAGGAGCTAGGAAGATGTTTACACTTAGCTTTTTCAGCCTGGAATTGCTCATTCAATTTACCTGCAGAATCTACGTTCTGCTAATTATCACAAGTCATAAAATCTGTTCCATAAAACTCCTCCAGTCTTCAATATTGACTTTTCTGTCTACTAATTTTATTCTGTCTCTTGATTGATCTGATTTACTCTTTAGATTCAGTATAGTTTTCTTGCTAAAGACCTGGACAATAAATATTACGGTCCTAAATCTCAGGTATGTGGCATCAGGCTTTCTTTCGGAGTAATCCTTCGTTGGTTAATCCAGGTCAGTGCTTCCCAACTATAGCGGTATACATGATAAATAACTGTAGAGCTTAAAAAGTACAGATTAGCAGTTTCCAGCCCAGACCAATTAAAGAAATTTCTGGGGACTAGATTCAAGCATGGACATTTTAAAAGCCAGAGATTAGTATTGACAGAGTCTCTGTGGCCCAATATGGTGACACTTTCCTATTCTAAAAGCAGATAAAGGCCAACAATCTCTGTTCTTTGTAAGAGGGAGCTGGGAGGAATCTGTAATTTAGTGTAAAGGTAGAGATTTCCATTGAGGCAATGTTCCAGTAAAGGAATTCACAGGAAAATAGGTTTAGAATGGTACAATAAATAATTCACAAAAATTAGAAAATCATTGATTCAATTTAACTGTGTGTTGAGACAAACCAGATTCCTAAAATTTTACCTTTGTTTGGAAATAAAACCTTTGTTTTGGAAACAAAGCTTTCTAATAATACATAAGCCTTTTATTTTTCTCCAGATTACCTCTAGTAGAGGACACTACCAAGACTTCTATTTTTTGGATGTTTGGTTAAATTTTACTTTTCAATTCAAATTTTAAGTTTCATCAATTAAGCTTCAATCTCTTATTATTTTATTTTTTTAGTACCAAACAATTAAAAGGCTATTAGAAACATATACTGGATGGTTTCTATTAGTGGCATCAGTACAATAAATAATGTGTTTGCAACATTTTTGTTTCTGAGGAGCTCTGAAAGCTGAAAAGCTAAATCTCTGAACACATTGTTTTTATTTAGAGGACAAAAATGAAATACGTTTGCTTTGAAATTAGAAATTGCTAATCCTATTTCCTAAAGTTGTTAACGGTGAGTCCCTGTTTACAATTGGATTATCCACTGAACCAAGGTCTGCGTACCATGTGTGATGGAAATTGAAAAAGCCTGTATGACGAGCTGCCATTGATTTTATGTTACTGCACAATGGTAAATGTGCCATCTCTTTAACACCACTCTCTATGGCTCTATTAAAGTGCACTTTCAAGATTAGAAGCGCAAGAAAGTAAATCATTAAGTGAAGAGAAAATTAAAAATACAATTATTAATGAGACTGACAACCTTTGGCTGGCTCAATAATTATTTGCTTTTTAAATTGAGCATTTTATACAAATGTGCAGGTGTTATCAAAGTTATCATGTTGTGCTGAGAGATAATTGCTCTTTTCATGTTGTTTTTCTCACTGGTTAACATATGAAGCCTAAACTGATCTAGTCCTCATGTTAGAATGAAAGTGTTGTCTACAGTCCTCCTTTATGAGGGTATATCAGTCAGGGTTCTCCCATTGTGATGGTTAATATTGTCAACTTGATTGCATTGGAGGATGCAAAGTATTATTCCTGGGTGTGTCTGTCAGGGTGTTGCCAAAGGAGTTTAACATTTGAGTCGGTGGACTGGGAGAGGCAGACCCACCTGCAATGTGGGTGGGCACCATCTAATCAGCTGCCAGCATGGCTAGGATAAAGCTGACTTGCTGAGTCTTCTGGCCATCATCTTTCTCCTATGCTGAATGCTTGCTGCCCTCCAACATCAGACTCCAAATTCTTCAGCTTTTGGACTCTTGGACTTACACCAGTGATTTTTTTTCCAGGGGGTCTCAGGCCTTCAGCCACAGTCTGAAGGCTGCACTGTTGGCTTCCCTGCTTTTGAGGTTTGAGGACTCAGATTGGCCTCCTTGCTCCTGAGCTTGCAGACAGCCTATTGTGAGACTTCACCTTGTAGTCGTGTGGGTCAATACTCCTTAATAAACTCCCGTTCATATATACATCTATCCTACTGGTTCTGTCCCTCTAGAGGACCCTGACTAATATACCAGAGAACTAGAATCAATAGGATATACACATACAGAAAAAGATTTATTGTAAGGAATTGGCACTCACACAGTTATGGAGGTTGGCTAGTCCCGTGATCTGCAGGGTGAATCAGCAGGCTTAAGACCCAGGAAGATCTGATGATTAAGTTAAAGTATGAAGGCAGGAAAAGGCTGAGGCCCCACTTCAAAGGCCAATGGGAGGAAATAATTCTCTCTTACTTGGGGGGAAAGTCAGTCTTTTTTTCTATTCGGGCCTTCAATTGATCAGATGAGGCCTACTCATATTATGGGAGCAATCTGCTTTACTCAGTCTATCAATTAAAATGCTAGTCTCATCTGAAAAGACCCTTACAGACACACCTAAAATAATGTTTGATCAAATATCAAAGCACCCTGTAGGCCAGTCAAACTGACACATAAAATTAACCATTACAAGCAGTAAGGATACATACTCATGATATGTTCAATTAAATGTCATTATTAATTGGGATTCAGAAAAGATGGTTTGAAATATCTTAACTAATTTCTACATTTAAATAATAGCTATAAATATCCCAGCAAGACCCTCTGGCTAGAAGAGTGTTTCCAAACCTCAACCCTAAGCATAGAACACAGAGATACATAACTCAAGCAGAAAGCGATTTCTTCTTTGGTAGAAGTACAAAACCTCAAGTGCTGATGTGGTCCTTCTGCCAGCAACCCTCATAAAAGTTGGCCAGGCGTGGCGGCTCACACCTGTAATCCCAGTACTTTGGGAGGCCAAGGCGGGTGGATCACCTGAGATCAGGAGTTCAAAACCAGCCTGACCAACATGGAGAAACCCCGTATATACTAAAAATACAAAATTAGCCAGGCATGGTGGCCCATGCCTGCAGTCTCAGCTACTCGGGAGGCTGAGACAGGAGAATCACTTGAACCAGGGAGGTAGAGGTTGCAGTGAGCCGAGATTGGGCCACTGCATTCCAGCCTGGCAACAGAGCAAGATTCTGTCTTAAAAAAAAAAAAAAAAAAAGTCAAAGGGTCCACAGTCATGAATTTTTCTAATCTGGCAAATTCCCAACTCAGCAAGTGCTATGAAGACTGTTGGCAGGTTTGTTCATTCTTAGCCTAGATAAGCATAACCACCTTGTAATTTTTGCATTATCAAAGTGCCATTTGTGCTTTTGTACTTAGATTGCTTTTTTCCATCTGTCTACACACACGGACACACATTTCGAATATATTCTTTTTTTGCTGTTTTATTTTACATTTATTTAAATATTGTCAAGAAAATAATGTTAATATTACATTTATGAAATCATGCAGTTTGTGCACTAGCTCTGTTTCCCCAATTGACAGTATCATAAATGCATAATTAATACAATTTTAAAAAATCTGTGTGCCACATAAAATGAGCTTATTACTACCAATGGTTTGAGAAAAATTAAGTTTGCAAAAATTACTTTTAAAGGATGAAAATACCAGCCACAACTTGAAAATTTAAAGTAACTTTATTTTTTATTTTTTTATTTTGAGACGGAGTCTTGCTCTGTCGCCTATGCTGGAGTGCAGTGGCGCCATCTCGGCTCACTGCAAACTCCACCGCCCAGGTTCACGCCATTCTCCTGCCTCAGCCTCCAGAGTTGCTGGAACTACAGGCACCCGCCACCACGCCCGGCTAATTTTTTGTATTTTTTTCGGTAGAGACAGGGTTTCACCGTGTTAGCCAGGATGGTCTCGATCTCTTGAACTCGTGATCTGCCTACCTCGGCCTCCCAAAGTGCTGGGATTACAGGCATGAGCCGCCACGCCCGGCCTAAAGCAACTATTTTTTTTTTTAAATAAATGTTTAATCTTATAAATATGTCTAAAAGAGTAAAGTGGGCTTTTGTAAACCAGGGGCTATACAGTAATAAAAATAGATGGTAAATTTGATTAGATAATATTCACATTGCTATACTGGTGGTTTAGGCGTAAACATATGAACTTTTGTGTATTTATAAATAAATTTGATATAATATGTGATATTAATATATTATGAGATGCAAAACATAGACCAAAATTAAAAATTTTAATGGATGGTATAGAAACATGTATAGAAATACAGATGAAACATTTTTTCTCCACTATTTAGTTGATAGTCTTGAGCAATCTCTAGTGGTTATACTCCATTAGATGAAATCTGTAAATCAACATCAGGATTTGGCTGCTCATATGAATCAATCATTTCACATTTCTTAAAGACTCTCTATTTATTTGCCATAATCTCTTGCTTTATTAACAGTTTCCAATTATTTGTATACTTTAATTTTAGTTGTGGGGTAGAGTTAGAGCAAAACAATGGATAACGAAATAAAAGAACAACTGCTGAAGGACCAATAAGAGTAGATTTAGGTATCCTAATTAGTGGTATTCAAGAATGTTAAACATAGATTTATTTTTCTAGGAAAGTTACAGTTTTGTTTTGTTTTGTTTTTTTAAAGTAAATAGCTGAATTGGCAAAGATACTTTGCAGACTGTGATTCAGTATTAAGTTACTTCATGGTTGTTTACTACGAACTTAAGGACAAACAAGGGTCTTTCAATTTTTGCTTATGAAGACAAAGAGAAAACCTTCTGTTTTAAGTAGCATGTGGCTTATAGAAGCATCTTATTAAAATAACATTTTCCCTGTGGGCATATGTATTAAGAACCAGTTTACCCGGCCTAAAATCAATTACTTCTGCCTATGGCGATGAAGGTCTGAGTTAAACATAATTCTGAGAGGTAGTTAGCATTCCATTGAAGGTTATTGCTTCTATCCAAGAGAGGAGTTACCCAATTTAATCAATTCTCTGAGTGTTAAACCTTAGATAGTAAACAATTTAGATTATAAATAGTGCAATTATTAAGTATAACAAGACACCGTGTTTTAACTAGATAATTCACATAGTAATCAATGGCTAGCAAGAGTTCCAGTTGTTTAATATTTACTTGCACTTTTGATCAGAAGTCAACATAAAACAATTTTATTTATTAACTTATTTCCATGACTCTAGACTTGCTCTCTCTCTCTCTCATATGTTCTGCTCATTTAGTCAAAGGGCTTTTTTTTTTCTAAAGAAGGAACTGAGGTAACTTTCCTGATTAAAATTTTTACCTTATCTTCCATGCAGTCTGGCAGAATCCAAATGCCTTACAGGGCTTAGTAGGGTTTTTATTATCTGACTCCTGTTTACTTTCCTAGCCTCAGGTTTTATCTCAGTAACTCTCTCAGTTTTCCCTCCTTTCTTCAACTTGAATTCTACACTCCGGTCATTCTAAAAATTTTTTTCTTTTATTTCTTCAAAGACAGTTCGATCTCTCACTTCAGAGTGTTTATATAGACTGTTGCCTCTGTTAGGAAATTTCTTCTGTTTTTGCCTCACTCATTTATTTCAATGTTTAGGTTTCAACATGCATACCAATACCACTGGACATCCTTCCCTCACTTGCCAAAACCAGATTAGTATTCTTTCTCAATAGTCCCATAATGATCTATTTTTTTCCTAGCATATATCTTTCCATCCTGAACTTGCAGCTTTATATAATACCATGTCTAAATCTTACACTGTTGTGTTCCTAGAGGCTAGATGCTAAGCAGGTGGTAGTTACTCAAGACATGTTTATTGAGTAATTCAGTAATTAAACTCTTAGTTAAAATAGAAGTGTTTTTCAATTTCTTAGTTAATACAGAAGTGATTCTTAACACACCCCCAACATTTGATCCACTTCCATCAGAAGCAATGGTTTATTCGTAGTAGTTTTTTTTTTTTTTTTTTTTTCTGAGATGGAGTCTTGCCCTGTCACCAGGCTGGGGTGCAATGGTGCTATCTTGGCTCACTGCAACCTCTGCTTCTCAGGCTCAAGCGATTCTTCTGCCTCGGCCTCCCAAGTAGCGGGGACTACAGGTGCATGCCACTGTGCCCAGCTAATTTTTGTATTTTTAGTAGAGACGGGGTTTCACTGTGTTGGCCAAGATGGTTTCGATCTCTTTGCCTTGGCCTTCCAAAGTGCTGGGATTACAGGCGTGAGCCACCGCACCCAGCCATTCTGTAGCATTTTAATGGAAAGTGGGAGGCATAGTAAGGTCTCTATGAGTATGAAGTGGATGAGGTGTGTGTGTGTGTGTGTGTGTGTGTGTGTGTGTG
The DNA here is from genome assembly GCF_029281585.2 of Gorilla gorilla gorilla. NCBI lineage: Eukaryota > Metazoa > Chordata > Mammalia > Primates > Hominidae > Gorilla > Gorilla gorilla. Next base: position 107,672,809 of record NC_073228.2, read on the forward strand.
TGTGTGTGCGTCCAGTTTGAAAGGTTCCCAGATGACTGTGATACGTTTCTCTGTGCAACATGGCTTCTGGACTAGATTTAGTCATTTAAGAACAGTCATTTGAATTCTTCCAAAATCAGCTACCTGTTTTAATATAAATTTGAAAATCTTCAGGCCAAAACCTTGGGGAGAAAAAAAAAGACCTCATTATTTGGATACTATGGAAAAAGAAGACAATGGCTAACCAATTACCTACCTCTGCCTTCATTTTCCCATTCTGTTCCTAATAGTATTATTTATCACTTGGCAATTCATTACTTTCCATCAGTGTAGAATATAGGGTGCTACTGTTAATCGTTCATCCAAGAATATGACTTAGCCGTAATAGACACCTGCTAAGATTCTGTTTAATGGGGATATGGAGGTGTTTGTTAGCTCCCAGGGTTTATCCAAATAGCATGAATTTTAAATTATAGGTAGAAGTCTGTCAACAGCTACTATACCTTTTTCTAGCTATATCCAGGAAAAGATTTTGCCAATGTAATCAGATCAGAAAATGAAATAAATTATGAATATTAGAGAGTAAGATATTTAAACATAAAAAACATATAGTGGATTTTGAAATCATCAGCTTTTATGAAAAAAATAGAAGAAAGTTTCAGAATTCTTTTAGATTAGTAAGAAATGAGTCATAGCAGTCATAATACTAGCAGGATTTACTGAAATATTCGGGGAGGCATATGGTATTAAAGCCAGCAAAAATGGTTTTAATGAACTATTTAAAAATATTATACCTTATATCTTAGAGAAAGAATGCCGTTATACAGAAGAACTTACTATTTGAGAATGAATAATTGAGGAAAAGTGATGGATTAATCAATTAATGGTGTGAAGGTAGGGGGCTCACCTCTTAGAAAAACAAATTTGACTCCTACATCACACGGAATAAATTGCCGATGATTTAAATGTGAAAATATTTTTATAGTACTAGAGGAAATATAGGTAAATTATGTAAGTATTGACATTAGTAAGCCATATTAAAACATGATACCAAAAGCCAAAATTATTGTAAACCTCTCTGGCGTGGCGTGATCTTGGCTCACTGCAAGCTCTGCCTCCCGGGTTCACGCCATTCTCCTGCCTCAGCCTCCCGAGTAGCTGAGACTACAGGCGCCCGCCAACATGCCTGGCTAATTTTTTTGTATTTTTAGTATAGACGTGCTAGCCAGGAGGATCTCAATCTCCTGACCTCGTGATCCGCCCACCTCAGCCTCCCAAAGTGCTGGGATTACAGGCATGCATTTAATTGTTTTGATTTTGAAAATTTTCATCCAAAATTCATTCTATGCTAAAGACACATGTACAAAGATGTTTTCATAACTCCAAAATGTTAATTGCTGTGGAAGCAGGGAATTAGTGCATTTTATTCAGTTTTATGCAAAGTATCTAGAACAGTATCAAGTACATGAAGGTAACTAACTACTTTCTCTTCATGAATCCTTTGTTCTAGTCAAACTGAGCCCCTAACCAACCCATAAAAATAACTTCATTTTATGGTATCTATTTTAATATTACTTATTCTTTTTTCTGAGAAGGGCTTTCCTTTTGTCCCTGTTCAAATTTTTTCATCTGTCCAGGATTTGTCTTAAATTTTGAAAAATAATTTTTAATTTATATTTTTTCCGTTCCATTATTTATTTTGTTTCTCACATGATATTTAATTCCATATATATATATAAAATCTTTGTTTTTCTGAACATGTAATTTCCACTCATAGAATAAGTTTTTTGATGATATAGACCAATGCCTTATTTATCATTTTATATCATATAATGGATAGCAAACACTTTGAATAGAGCAGAAGATTTTTTGAATTACTGAGCTGAGAAGATTTTTTCAGAAATGGTGCAATTACAGTCTTTCTTATATAGAATCTAAAAACACAAAGAAAATATAATGTTTACAAAGTAGCTTAAAAATCTGAGGGGAAATGTCAAAATCGCTCTCAAGTTAAGCTTTTATTTCACCTGCCAAATAGAGCTTATGTATTTATTTTTAAAATGTAACTAACTCAAGTATAGAGCATTGGAATTAGGAGGTTTCTTTTTTAACCAATGTTTTATTCATTCTAAGTCATTGTTTTGTTCCATTTCACAGTAATTAATTTATGTCAGTGATCTTATCAGATCACTCATGCAGGAGTCATAGCAAAAGTAATTTTGAAGCTAGCATGAGTAAGAGATTCAGAACAGATAAATGCTTACAGAAGTTTTTGTGATTTTTCTCTAACCTACAAATATCTGAAATCTTTCTGAGCTGATCCATTTGAGAACTTAAGACCAGCAAGTTTAGATAAGCATCTTAGGAATTATGACTCTGTTTTCTCAAATGTGGCAGGTGTGCAGAACTTTATTTTGGCTTGCTTACAGAATCTTAATCCATGCAGGAAGTATGCCACTTTATCTGTCTCAGTCATTAGTTCTACTGACACTACTAAGTTGGGAGATCCAAATGCAATCACGGATAGCACACACCTGCTTAATGCTTAACAGCTCTTGTCATAGTGGTCATTTAAACACAAGGTGGTACTAAATATGTCCCTATTTTCTGGGCAAGTCATTGTCTGGCTGGCCGATTTCCCCATTGAGATGCTTATCTGACATGGCTTCTGCCACCATCGTCCTGCACTTCTCCATTAAAGAGCAGCCATTCAGCTGTGAGTTCCCCATTGCTTCAGCTGGACTCCCAAAGCACTCTGAACTTAACAATACCCAGATGCTCGCTCCATGACTGGCTGATTTTATTTTCATTTTTCCAAGAACGGCCAAGTAGTTATGTTTTAGACTAGGGTTGATGAAGGAGTCAAAGCAAAACAGCCTGCTCCACAGTTAAAAACAGGGAAGTCTCACAATGAGTTGCCACAACTTTCTGAGCTGGGGAGAAACAAAGATGATTTATTTTGAAGGCTTTCTTGCTCAGATCTCATTACAGTGCTTATGGGGCTGCCACGACTGCCCTCAGGTATGTATAAGAGAGTAAAGTACAGCCCACGGAAAGGGTTGAGCAAAGCTGTCCTATAGGATCAGGCCTTACCTATATTATCACCAGAAACAATGATAATCACAACGACCACCACCAAAACAGATATTTTCTACTTTTACTTATACCAGCAATGCATGTCTACTCAGGTTATGCATTTGCCTATAGACTATTGCTAAAATGCTCTCAGCTCATTTTTTGATGTTAGTCATGTTATTATCCTGTAGTGTTACAGATGTGATCACTCATTTAAAAAAAAGAGCTGAATTTTAATTTGCCTTTTCTCTTTATTTTCAAAGTTCCAGCATTTTAGCAGTCTAGGAAAAGGTTTCAGGCTTTTATTTATTTTTTTTCAGGTTAAAACAATGTATGCCTGTAGCATTCATCATTTAAGAAAATAGTGTTTTTCTCTTTCGGATCCCAATTTCCACTCATTATTAGAGAGCTGAATTCTAAACCAAAGATTGTGGAGAAGAGATGTGCAACCTGAATAAAACATTTCCAGAAGTGCCTGAATAATGGTCCTGAATAGAGGGACCTGCAATGTTCTTGAATTGTAATTGGAAAAAATTCAAGTGTGTGTACTCAGGAGCACATGTACTAAGAAGAGGTTAGTTATTATTATTTTTAGTGCTATTTAACATTTATGGCGCCCCAATAGTATATTTAGTTCTGAATTGAATACAAGTGGTCTGATAAGTGATCTCCCATCTAAATCACCCATGTGGAGATTCATCTGTAATCATTCTTTGTGCAGAGAGAGGCAGCACTGACAAACAACCAGAGTAGGGGGATTGTGAATGCAGCAGTATAATCTAACTCACACCCAAGTAAAAGAATTTGTTCAGACAAATAGAATGTTTGAAAATATCACTGGCACTTTTTTTTTCTTTTACCTGATTTTTCTGTGCCTGGACATTCAGCAGTCACTGAACACAGTTGTTGTGCTCATACCAGGTCAATGAAAAACTGGAGAAAGAAGTAAAGGTTTAGGAGGACTACAATTAGGTTTAATCTCTGACCTCAAGGACTTTGTACTCCACAGATAAGTAATAAAGTCTGTTTTTTGACAACAATGTAAAGCAGGGATGGCTGCTTTTGAGAGACTGTCTCTGATACTTAATTCTGAAAAACATAATAGAAAAAAATACTGAAGTAATAAATACCATAGTACAAAGGAAATTATAAATATACAAGCACACTCCTATGATAATTCAGTGTAAGATGGAATTGAGAAAGGGAGACGTGTGTGAATCATGGTAGAATCTACAGAAATAAATACATACTTCTGTGTATAAATCTCTGTCGGTTACTCTCTACACACAAAGGAAAAAAACGATCCTACCTCCTAAGAAGAAAATAAACATCCACCGATAATAATAAAACAGGGGACATTGAATTCTAAGCTAAGAAGCATAGACTTTGTTCTCTAGCTTGGGGAGCTGTTGAAAATTTTTGAGCAGGTGAGTGACATGTCCAGAATTGCATTTTATGAAGATTAACCTGATGGCATTTTCAGGATTGATTAGTGTGAAGCCTGTATTGTGAGAGAGCAGATTGTAGTAATGCAAGTCTGAAATATGGTGGTGGCAATGAGAATAGAAAGGAAGAAATCGATTTGAGAGATCCATGACAGTGGAACTACGGGACTTGATTATTAAATATGGGACCTGAAGTAGAAAGATGTCAGAGATGACTCCAGATGCTTTGAGCCTGGATGAGAAACCCAGTATGGAAGAGAAAGAATGTCCTGACTGTCAGTGGCTGATTATTATCTTCCAGATGCTGTGAATCATGTAATCGATTGCATTTTCAAAATCTTGGGTCCAAATCCATGTTACACATCTACTAAGCGTACCGTGTAATCCTGGCATCTGTTTTTTGCACAGTAATCCATTGCCAGCCACAGGTAATACACTACAGAAAAGTATTGTGTGTGGCGAAACTACAGTTGACAAAAATGAGAGACTGCAAAAACATCACATTTAAAATACTAAAAATTAAACCTCAGTAAATAAAAATTCTAGTAAAAATCCACTTCCAAAATAAAATAGATCAATCTGAGTTAAATACCTGCTTTAAATTTATCCATCTCATCAAAACAAAAGCACTAGTTAGACACACCCATACACACACACACACACACACACACACAGAACTTTTCTCTGGAATCACTTTTGTTTGTTCAGGTGATATTATAGAAGTGGTATATTCTGCTGAGGCAGATTCTCCTAGAAGTTTTGTATTATGTGGAGTGTATGGCTTTGTAAAGTTTTCAAGCTACCTTTTACTGTCTTGAAATTTAATGTATCTTTTTCTGTATTGCATTTTTAGTAAGTCTCAGATAAATGCTTGTGTACCTGCTTGGCATGTTCACAAATTACTAAGGTCCTGAAGGACATGTATTTCTACTCTTCCATCTGCACATTGAGATCATGGGATTTAACTTGATGCCTTATACCTGCAGAATCCCCTAGACTCTTTCAAGTGATCCACGGAAGTAGAGAAGTGAAATTTCAGTAGAGTCTTTTGCTTAAGGAGATTGAAACTATTCTGTGTAAACTTGTATGCATGCAGTTAGAACATTTTATGCAGCTATACAAGGTTTTATAGAAAAATGGAAACATGATTGTCAAAGTCACAGTTGATAAGGCATTACAGTACTAACTTCATTTATGGCCTCAAATGATTTCCACCTTCATTTTCCTCTGTTTTGTTTTTTTCTCTTCTTGGTAAAAATTTTATTTTCTTTTATTGTGTGAGTAGTTTTTTTTTTTTTTTTTTTTGTAATTCTGGTATATCATTTAGCCGAGATTCTCTAACTGTAGAGGTCTCATAGAGGCATAATAAAGCCACAGGATAAATGTCACTATCTTCAAGTAAAGTATAAAAGTATTGCTCCAATAATTTTTGAAGAGGTTCCAAAGTTTAAGTATTAATATAAACATTTATTGTTGGTGCTATTGTTGTTGAGTGAAGGCAGTGTTCACAGGAATTGAAGTGATCAAAATTTCAAAGGGATGCCATGCTTGAATCAGACAGCTTTAGACTCTACCTATAATTTCAAAGGACTTGTTCACAAACTGATGCGCAGCTTAGTAGTCAAGATTTCAGTTGTTGGAATCAGACAAATTTTGTTTGAGATCTGATTGCATTCTTAACTAGCTGCAAAGATGTGGCAATATACTTAATTTCTTTAAACCTTAGCTTCATTGTCTGTAAAATGGGAGAATAATAATATTTACTTCACAGCATTGCTACAAAGATGAAATAAAATATTATGTGTAAAATACTTAGCAAGGGCTTGTCATGTAATTAGTGGTGCATGTATGGTCTCCTGTGTTAATTCATAGCTGCTTTTGCATTTTATTTTAGTAGTCATAATAGAAGGTACTTATTTGATCTTGTCGATTTTAAAACACCTTCCTAGGAAACCGCAGCAATTGAATAGCTATTTTCCTCTTCACTGCTGTGGAAACATTATGCACCTTCCTTTATTACCTGATACATTTCTGCATTATCATTGTGGTTTAATTATTTGGTTACTTTTATTCCTCCAAGGAAACTGTGGGCTTCCTGAATACTTGCTCTGAGAAAGGATATGGATCTCTCAGTATACACTAAGTGATTTTTGTAAAATCATAGCTGACTCTGAAGTTAAATATTTTAAATAGCGGTAGGACATGGAAATACTCTAATAACGTGATAAAGTTATTGTGTTGAGTTTTAGTCATATTTAGGTAATAAATGCTTTTAAATGAAAATGTAAAGCTAAATTACAGAAATGACTATAATTCGTGCTATACTACGGACAGAGCTAAATGGTTGGTAAATTTGAAAAGACCGATGGAAAGGCTGGATCACTTATGAGATTAAATTCCCATTTTAAGTGAGTTAAAAAAGTGCAAGCATTTCAAATAGATCATGGTTTAATTAAGCATTCATTTTTCAATTCACTATATTATTTCACAGGCAACAGGCTGATATTATTCACATATTTTCACATTCCTGGATGGAACTGATTTATTATTTTGAGATTAGATACAAATGTATAGGAACAAATATACTGCCTCATTAGAAATTTCCTCCTCAAATGCCTATAGATGCAGACCTTATTTACAATGCAATAAATACCTGAAATAGTTTCAAAGTTTGCGGGAAATCTATTCATGTTTATCCCTGAGTTTTTTATTCTGTGATATATTAATAGAAACATACATAGCCTTCTTATATACTTTTAACACTTTACCCAATAAACTGTTTTCTTTTAAGTCCTCAAACCAGGCAGGAAGAAGAAATAACTTAGGTAAAACTAAACACAATAAAACCGATACAGCACAAGGTAGACTTAGTCAAATTAGAAAAATTGTGAGCCATCACACTAAGGCCAATTATTCTTAGAAAAATATATAGATAGAGATGATTATTTCAGTAATCTGGGGATAATGTTCACCTCATTTTAGCCTGAGTTATCTTGGCAAATTGAATCATGTAGATTTTACTTTTTTCTGTAAATAACATAGAGAGTGACCCAAGTCCTCTGCTGTTATCTGGCTGGTGACTTCCCTTTAACAGAGAATACATTGTGAAATATGTAGATGAAGACATTTAGTGTCACCGCTTCTCTATTCTCTTTTCAAAAGGTCATTGGAGAAGAGATAATGAATGCTTGGCTCTTTAAGTATAAGGTGTTTAGAACACTTCAAGAATTTCCTGTACATGGAAAGATTTGGAAGAGTCCTTCATTCATAGGTGAGTGTGAGATTATCTGAAGGACGGCTTATTTCTAGGACTTGGAGTCTGGAAGCACAGTTTCTCAAAACGTAGTGAATGAATTGCTGCTGGGACATAAGATTACTTTAGGTGGTAGATGAACAAACACCTTTAAACTTTAATAGCTGAGATTTTTAAAATTTTAAATGTGAAGTAGAAAAATATAGCTAATTAAACACACTGGCGATTTAGTGAGATAACTGAAATTAGTAAATCTATAGATATATCTATTATTATAAATATGTATTAATACACCCCCCATAGTAGCATCACCACCTCCCTATACTCTTTCCCAAAGGTCATTGGAGAACATAATGAGTCCTTGGCTCTTTAAGGGTAAGGTGTTTTGAACATTTTAAGAATTTCCTATACATGGAAAGATTTGGAAGAGTCCTTCTTTCATAGGTACCATGTGCTAATATTATAATATTATATATAACATATACACACACTATAATAGGTAGTGACTACAGCAAATACCTGTGTTCTTTTTCATGATATATTAACATGTCTTACAAGGATATGGCAGCCAAAATTATGAAGAGATTGTACTCATGGCTAAACTTTGAGAAATACTGCTCTTAAAGTGAAAGATTGGTTAGGTAGATGCTACATTCTTCATTCAGTTCGTATGTCTTCCCTCAGTCAGGGATACTGAGCATGTTGTTACTATCACCACCAATGAACAAGAGAGAGTACATTAGGATAACATTTTCCAATGAAAAAAACATAAGCACTATGTACTGCCTACTAATGTATTATTTTGCTTATTTTGGTTTAAGGTAACACAAGAGTTGTTTTTAAATTGTAAATTGTGCAGAAAGTTAATCAATTTGAAGGAGGGATTTTTTGATTTCTGGCTACAAAATTTGAGTATCCAGGCGATTACATGTTGGGTAAAGCTGTTTGTGTATTTATTCTTTCAATTGTCTATTCCATAAATATTTATTAGGTTACTATTTTTTCTTTCAGTTGACTATAAAACACTTATTATGATATACATGTTTTACAAAAATTATAGGCCTCTTTTTTGTTGATATCAAAGAAAGGAGAGATGTCCACAATTGTTTGTTAGGTAAAATTATCTTAACAGATTTTTGTGCTTTTTTGTCATAAGAATAGAAAACAGTGTTTTGCAAGTTGTGGGTCATGCACTGTCTGAAGGAAAGTCTCATGAGATACTTCCCTTTCAAGTTCTCTTGGCGGGGTCTGGAAGTCTACAATTTTAACTAATTTTTAGGTGATTTTTATGCACATTTCAAAGTTTAGGAGCCACTAAGAAAGAGAGTAGGTAATGAGTCTACTCTTTGTGCAGATTTTCACATGTAAATGGATGTTAAACATTCTCCTTAAATAATTATTAAGCATGGTTCTACAATTTGAGGATTAGCTGATTGTTTTTATTCTTCTTTCATTCTCAACTCCTTCAGCCCCTGCCCAAGGCGTACACACATAGGTCTCTAACATTTTAAGCTAAAACTGCTTTGGAAAAAAAATGGATTCTTCTACTATTATGTCCTTATATAAACTTGAATATCACCCTAATGCAATGTTTTAATTTCACTTCATTTTCAAAATGCTTAAATAAACAACACACACACACACACACACACACACACACACTCGAAATATGGAAGCTGAAAAACAAAGTATCTTCACAGAATACTACAGATTGAACATCTGACTGTGCTTCAAGATACTTTCATTGATTCATTTGATACATCTTCTGTTGAGCTGATCAAAAATTATCAGAACACTTGTTGGTTTTAGGATACTGCTACTTCTAGCTGTACCCTGGCAAGTAAAAAAAATAAAGAAAAATGTAAACACATCTTGTTCTAATGCAGAGATGAATAGCACTGAAAGAGTCCCAGTGTGGCACTTCTGGCTTTGGTCAACAAGGCTGAAAAGCAACCTGGGACAAACAAGGGAAAATGGAGGGGAAATGTTCCCATAAATTCAAAATTAAGTTCCTTCTTCAATTTCCGTGAAACAAACTCCCTGTGGTGAACATCTGGCAGGCCATTAACTTTTGTTACTTTATTTTATTAAAAAATCTTAAGGTGAGAAAAATTTCTCTGTTTGGAGACTTGATTTAGCATTCAGGCTAAAAGTCTAGGCCATTGTGTTGTCATTTGCATGGTACCCATGATCCAATAGGGCATATCACACTTACAGCTTTTACTGTTTTCCATCAAAGGTTGCAGTTATTTGTCATTTTTAAAAGTCATTAATTCTGATTTATTTTTTAAATATATAAAACAGCTGATCGGTGGCCCATATCTGCTGGAAGAAAAGTGACTGCAAGATTCTTCATACTTTACAGCTTCTTACTTGCATTTTTTCACTGCATTATTTTCTACAGGAGCTTGAACATCAAAACTATTTACATAGAAGTTTTTCCATGATCCATCAGAAGGATGTGAACTGTTGATTGCACCATTTTCTTTATTTGCACAGCTGCTATAACCTTTAAACTGTTTTCTTATTCTCTTTCTCTTTTCTTTCTCTTTTTTTTGTTTTGTGAGCTAATTGTCACTTTCTTAAGTAAACATTCGTATTTCACCACCAGAACTATTCTTGCACGTTACCTTTAAGCCATTGCAATTGCTTATTAGTCAGGTTATTTTCTGTGAAAAGTGCTGAGTAAATGTTAAACAAATGAAAATTATTTATTTTTTCCTGAGTATAATGTAATTTATGAACTTGCATCTTTATATTTCCTTGATTATATGTGTGCATCTATCTATCTAATCTCATCTATCTTTCTTATTTAACATATGAGGTGTGTTAGTCTGTTCTCATGCTACTAATAAATACATACCCAAGACTGGATAATTTATAAAGGATTGAGGTTTAATGGTCTCACAGTTCCACATGGTTGGGGAGGCCTCACAATCATGGCAGAAGACAAAGGAAGAGCAAAGGGACACCTTACATGGCGGCAGGCAAGAGAGTGTGTGCAGAGGACCTCTCATTTATAAAACCATCAGATCTCATGAGACTTATTCACTATCATGAGAGCAGCACGGGAAAGACCCACTCCCATGACTCAATGACCTCCCACCGGGTCCCTCCCATGACACGTGGGAATTATGGGAGCTACAATTCAAGATGAGATTTGGGTGGGGACACAGCCAAACCATATCATGAGGTTTAAATAAAGCAGCTGTAAGTTAAAAATGTACTTAATTTTATGAATAAATCTAATAAGTATTTTCCCCCTACAGCAATACGCAAGTAGAGTTTCTACTTATTATAATTGCCTTGCCCCTGGACAGTGATACAGTACTTATGGCAAGCTGCTAACTGATCCTCAATCTTTTATAAGTAAAAACATACACATTTCTTCTTCTTTTAGTTTTTTGTTAAATGAAATGCAGAAAAACTTCAATACTGTTTTCTGAAACAATTATAATAGCTAGTTTTTAGTTTATAAAACAGATTACATTATTAATTTCTAAATGTAGGAGATTAAGTATAAGCTGAATTTTGTGTTTTGCTTGTGGATTCTAATATGATACGTAGTGAGTTACATTGAAAAATACAAAAACAGGCTTGTTTATATTTTTCCCCAATAGTCTCAGCTTAACTAAATATCTACATCTATACCTATCAATGTATAAAATGCTCTGCTGTTTGCAGAATGAATTTTACAGAACCCCTTTGAATTTGGCAGTGGCTCCAGAAATTGAGTCTGGAACGGTATGATTATGTAAATGAGAAATCAGCAGGACAGATAGCATTTTGAAAACGGAAGAATGAGGTTCACATTTCAAAGATTTTTATGAGGTTGTATAAAGAGTAAGAGCAAAGTTCTATGATTCTAAATATGCTGCTGTTTCCAAAATGGTTTTATTTTTTTAAATATTTTTAAATTTCTTTGAGGTATTTTAAAACACACATATGAAGTAGAGTATAAAAATTAAAACAATTTTATATGTATAATTGAGCCTCATAACTTCTCGAGAAAAATAGGAGGTCCATAAAGAATTTCACTTTTGTATTGCTTTTTAATTATATCTGTAATATAAGAATACTTTATAAGCTATTCCAAAACCCAGATGTATATAGAATTAAAACATGAAAGCCCACTTTTAGGCTCTCAACAGCAAATTCTATTTCCTTCTGCCAATATAACTGCAATTTTCTTATCTATTTACTGCTACTAAATTTCCTTTTTTCACTTAAAATATATCTTGGAGTTCTTTTCGCACAATTTATTTTGTTCTTTTTAATTAATTCATAGTTTTCCGTAGTAGAGATATGATATAATTTTGAGACTGGAGAGTTCCCTGGCCTTCGTTCCAGGACATGCAACAGGGGTGTGGCTCTCTGTTCAGCCTTGGTGAGTTCAAACCCCTTATGGGAGGGGAAGCATGCAGACAGGGAAGTGCAGGAGCCAGGATGAATGGTCTGGGCTCCAGCCCCACGGCAGTGTCTAGGGGTGGGTGTGTGTGACTCCTGAAGCCCAAGTGGGCACGTGTTACAACTCATTCTCTCAGCTTTGCCATCCACAGACAGCTTGTGTTAACCAGCTCAGTGTCCTCTCCAGGTCCTTGTCCAGCGTCCAGGAGGAATCAGGTCACATACAGACTTGAAGGATGAATACAGAGGTTTTATTGAGTGGTGGAGGTGGCTCTCAGCAGGATGGATGGGAAGCTGGAAAGGGGATGGGTGGGAAGATCATCTTCCCTTGGAGTTTGGCTGCCCAGAGGCCCATCTCCTCTCCATTTGCTCCCAGCCGATCTCCTCTTGGTGTATAGATGCTCCTTCCTTTTTTCTCCTTCTCTGCCACACTATTCTGCCATTCGTCTGCTTGCCTTCTCCTGGAGCTTGGGGTTCGGGGTTTATATGGGTACAGGATAGGGGGCATGGCAGACCAAAAGGCAACTTTTTGAGCGCGAAAACAGGAATGCCAGTTCTCACTTAGGGCTGTGGTTTCCAGGCTTGAGGGTGGGGCTTATGCGGGGGAATCACCCTCTCCTACCCAGTATTTTCCCTGTCTCCTGTCCATGCCAATTTTATTTATAATTTCTTCATTGTTGAGAATTTTGTCTATATTTTTGCTATTCATAAATTATGCTTTAATGAACTTCTTTTTCATATCTCTGAATGCACAAGTGAGTTTTTGTTTGTTTGTTTGTTTGTTTTTCAAAGATGGAGTCTCGCTTTGTCACCCAGGCTGGAGTAGAGTGACGTGATCTCGGCTCACTGCAACCTCTGCCCCCCAGGTTCAAGCGATTCTCCTGCCTCAGCCTCCTGAGTAGCTGGGACTACAGGCACGTGCACCATCACGCCAGGCTAATTTTTGCATTTTTTAGCAGAGATGGGGTTTCACTATTTGTTGGCCAGGCTGGTCTCAAACTCCTGACCTCAGGTGATCTGCTCCCCTCTCTCTCCCAAAGTGCTGGGATTACAGGCATGAGCCACCGTGCCTGGCCCACAAATGAGTATTTCTAACAGGTATATTTCTAGAGACACGACTATTTGTTTGCCATCATGCTCACATTTGAGTTTGATACATCCTGCCCTAGTACTTTCTCCTATCAACAGTGTATAGGTGACCATTTCTCTCCACCAGTGCCAAACCAGATATAACCAATACTAATAATTACATCTTATTTTATTTTTTATTTTATTGATTATTGGTTGTGCTGATTAGCTTTTCAATTATTTATTTTCTCTTAGAAGTACCTATCCCTATTTTGACGATTTTTCTATAAGATTTTTTTTCTCATATTGGTATGTAGAAAGACTTTTTTTTTTGAGACAGAGTCTTGCTCTGTCCCCCAGGCTAGAGTGCAGTGGCGTGATCTTGACTCACTGCAACCTCCACCTCCTGGGTTCAAGCAATTCTCCTGTCTCAGCCTCCTGAGTAGCTGGGACTACAGGCAGGTGCCACCACATCCAGATAATTTTTGTATTTTTAGTAGAGAAGGGGGGTTCACCATGTTGGCCAGGGTGGTCTCGAACTCCTGACCTCGTGATCCACCTGCCTCGGCCTCCCAAAGTTTTGGGATTACAGGTGTGAGCCACCATGCCTGGCCGGTATGTAGAAATACTTTATATAATCTACCTGAAATCTACACATAAAGGAGGCATAAGAGTGAGGTAACTTCCCAGTCCTATGTTTTTTCAACTGCAGTAAAGGCATCTGCTTCATAGTAAGGGCCAAATAATTTTTGATATTTTTATTAACCTTCTATGACGATGTATTGAAATCCACAGTGCTCTTTCTAAAGAAGGCTATTATTAAGATTCTTTACAGAATACAAAAGTACAAAATAGGATAGACATGTCCAAAAATGTTACCTATATGTATTTCTATTACTTGGTATGCAGATACTAAAGGGAATCATTAAGAGGGTCTGTGGGCACTTGTCACATTTTAAGTAGAAACTCATTATTTGATTAATTTAATCAACATTGACAAAGGGAAGTTTTCTCAGGTCTCCTCTCCAAATATATATCTGATTTATCTAAATGTACCTATTGTATGGAATAATTTAATCAGATAATTGCTGATCTTTAATTAATTTATTATTTGTAGATATAATTAATGTATGTAGAAGATTTATGGGAATTAATTTTAAATTGTTACACTATTTCAGTTACTGGTAAGTTTTGTGGAGTTCCACTATTGTCTATTTTCTTTGACTTTCTTTGAAATTTTAGTTCCAGAGTGTTTATGTATAAGTATGTACACACACACACACATATACACATAATATACACACAAAATATATATGTGTATGTGTGTATTTGCATATTTTATCAGAAAAACATTATTTAGAGAAATAGAGGATAGATGAACCTCAATCTGACCAGCAGACATGCCTTTTTCTTGAAGAACAAGAATCTAATACTAGTGTCTATGCAGACAGATTTTGACAGGTAATTTTCTTTTATTAAAGAATATGTAAAGTCTTTTTCCCTTATAACTTTTCATCATGGTAATTCCCTAAAATTACTAATAATCTCCAAAGACTCTTGCATACTTTTATCACCTTGCTCTTTTCATCTTCCTTCAAGTTGCTTATGCTATTGCTATTTTATTTCAAAACTTGCTTCTTACCCACTTTATCTGCCAACTGAGGTTTTACCTTCTGAGGCTCTTCGAGTTGCCTTTTCTTGCCAGCTGACTGCATGCTCTCAACACGCTTCTGTACACTCACTCTCTGCCTTTTCATCTTTCAATTTATACCATCTCTCTCTTTCCTCTCTTCTTCAGCTACACTGAGCTGGTTTTATTTTGTGTGCATAGACAGAAAATGCCCTTATGACAAGAAATGCCACTGCTAATCTTATTTTCCATTTCTAGTGTATATTTTATTACATTTTTTTGTTTCATTTTTTAACCTATGTACTGACACAGTGCCAGGCTTATTTCAAGATTTTTAACTCAGTCGACTCCAACTGGCATGTGTTAAACTAGGAGGAAAGAAAAAGAAATCAAACAGAATAAGAATTACTGGAAATCAACAGCACTTTCTGGATGAAGGACTTTGGTAATTGAATTGTTACATAGCCACTAGGTTTAGGCAAAGGAATACAAAATGCCCAAGATAAAACTGAGGAGAATTGCTGAGTCCGTTAAACTAGATTTGAATAATTTGTTCCTGTGATAGAACCTATTCCTATAGAAAGGCATCATATGACTGAACCTGAAAATAAAATTACTGTCAGATATGAAGCTCATTGTGAACACAGTAGCAGTGCTAGAAATGTAGAACATTAAAAAATATAACCAAGTGCCCAGTTATGATTTATCGTCAGCATCAGGAAACAAACATATCGCATAGGCATTAGGTTTAGAGCAACTTTTTTTTCTATATATGTTAATAGGAATAAGCAAATGGAGAGATTAAATTTTTTTTCTGTTTCTGACATGCTACTGAATACATTGAGGCCAGCCTAGAATTTTAAAACTTCTTGAAAATATATTTTCAGCATTTCTATTCCAGGATAACTCTTTGCACATTTTGATGTAAATGTTTCCTTGTTTAAATAACCCTACACATACATGTGTGTGTGCACTATAAGGTTAAAAAAAAAAGTCAAATAGGATTGCTTTGCTCCAGAAAGAACTGTTGATATATAATGATAAAAAACAAAATTAAATATTAAATGCAATGAGAAATACAGGTTTAAATTGGTTCGCAGTAACACATTGCAATTATCTTTTCCAAAGACGGAGGTCATTACTGAATTAATATTTGAAAAATTCTTTCTGTTTATAGGCCTTCAAAATGGTGTACTCTTGTTTTGAAACTTGGAGAATGCCTTAACACTCTGTTTGCAGGCCAGATCCCTTGTTTCAGCTGTGAGAATAGGTTGGCTGGTCTTCCACAGAAATAACAACTTTGTTTCTTTAGGGTCTGATGTCTCACATTCTGGAAGAAAGAGGAAATTTAAGTTTTTTTTTTCTATAAAAATACGATAACCTTAAAAATGAACAAAACAAAGTGTTGGTATGATATTTAAGTATGTAATTACACAATAAATTTGGAGTTTCATGTAATCTAGATCACATTAATATTGATCGTTTTCAATCCATTCTATAAAGATGTATACCTCATCAAACATAAATTGCCATTTCTTTATATATCAGTGTAATTTGACTACTTTTATTTCAAAAACCACAATTGTCCTATGGGTTTTTTCTAGTTATGTCTTGTGAAAGAGGAGAATTTATGCTAAGGCCATCCCAATTTCTCTGCATTTCTTGAGGACTGGAAATTAACTAGTAGATAAGTGATTCTTATGGAAAGCTAAGTGCACATTGAACTTATAAAGCTATTAAAAAAAAAACAGGGCAGTCTTGGAGTTAAAGTCCTGCTATGTCTGCTTCAGGTGCTTTTTACTTTATCTTTATCACTATAATTAGGAAGACTCAAGACTGGAATAGCAAATGATTAGTCAAGCCTGCAATTTCAATTCAGTGTTGGAGATGTAGGTGAACATCCTTGTTTGCTCAGGGATTTTTGACTCCAGCTCTCCTGTCATTGTCCTGTACTTTTTCAAATGTTAAAAACATACCATTGGAATAACATTCAATATGAGAATATTTTGCGTACAAGATAACAATGTCAAGACAGAGAAATCACAATATACTAATGGCTAGATCTATATATTTTATGACCAAGTTGAAAGAACAACGGTAGCTAAAGATAAATAACATATAGCTTTTGTTATACGCTGAATTACTGGGAACATTACATTTTCTTATATATTCTATTGCACAGGTAGGGAATCAGAACACTTTTGATGTGTTTGTGGATGGTTTGTGTTTGGAACAAAAAGATGCAGTTTTCTATATATATATATATTTTTTTTTTTTTCATTTTATCTAAACTGGTAAATGTTTCCTCTCCCTTTTCTACTGACAATGATAATACCATTTAGATCACTGAGGACATATATTTCCTAGGAGCTCAGATAATAATAATATAATATTTATATAAAACCTTATAATTTATACAAATCTTCATATTTGTCATCTACTTAGTGTGGTCTTTATTGTGTGTGCCATGCATTTTTATTCCTTAATATTAAAGAACTAAAAGGAAGACAGTTTACTTAATGTAGCCTAGCTTTCCTCAACCTATTTAATACTGTTTTCTGTAAACCAGGTTACTGATCCCATGAAAAATTCCAAAGGTAAAAATCATAAAGAAAATAAAAGGACTAATCAATTTGAATACAAAATAAATTTTATGTTTCTGAGTGGAGTAACTAAAACCCACATAAAGAGGAGAATAATGATGCAATAGCATGATATTTTGAATTGTTATCTATAACTTATTTTTAACAGTTTCCATCTCCTACGGAAACTTTCTTCATTCAGAAGCTCAGCATTCACCTTCCTTGTTTCAGAAAAGGGATAAGACCACAGAAAGCAGAGAAAACAAAGCACATTAATTCTGAATTTTCACATTCAAGTAGCCAATTCAAATTGATAGCCAAGTGTTATGGCTCCTTTTTACCTCCTATACTCCAAGAAGAAGAATAATTGTGCCACAAAATAATACATATGTAGATAGGATGGATTCCTAAGGAAAAGGGGTTGGGAACCATTGCTTGCCAGGCATGGGCCTGGGTGAAGCAATAATGTTTTGGGGCAATTTGGGGACATAGATGACTCGTCCTTCCCTTTCTGCATAAAGCACAGACAATGTCAGGACCCAGAGAAGGCTGTAAGACATGTTTGGTCAGGGATAAACAGATGGAGTGCGGAAGTTTCATGCTTCAGTATGGGCCCCAAATAACAGAATGAGCCCCTGTGTCTCTGGCCAAGTCATATAAGTAAATGAATGGACAGGAGTGTCTGAAGAAGCCCTGCAGTTGGAAAAGGGCTGGTTTAATTGTACCTACATGGACTGATGTTTGTGGACCTACTGGAGTTAAATGCAGCTGAAGTCTCTGTTGAGATGGTTGTCCTCCCCGCCCTGGCACAGCCTCTTGAAATCTAATGCAATCCTGGGTAAAGAAGCCTAAAATGATTGCAATTATGCCTGAATTGCTGAGTTGAATGAGGTTAATAAGTAGAGGATTTTTCGATAATATAGATTTGGCAGATTAAAGTTCTTACCTATTATAAGAACAAGGTTTTCTTTCCCTGAGGCTAAAGGAGATTCCATAACAACATGGTAAGAGGGTATCAAGACAAATATAGTAGAGTTTAGACAGTGGTGGGTATCTGAGAAGAAGGGCCTCACACTACATCTCCCAGCCTGAGCCGGAGGAATGGAGACAGAAATTCTAAGTAGGGTGCATGTACAAGTGGTCCCAGGACTTTATTTTTTCCTCATTTCAGGGTAATGCTCAGGGAGGTAGCAACATGGCATCAGGAAACAAGCCCTGAGTAGAGAAGGTCTTAGAAAAACTTGGCAGAGTTTCTGGGCACCTGTGATAGCCTGGGAGGGGTGGAAGATGCACACAAGTGGCAGAGGAATAGACAGAAACTTGGCTCCACAGACTTTAGTGGTGCTTGTCAAAGAATAGTCCTATGGACCACAGAAGGATACTAATATATTAGGAAAAGCTGGGCTTGACTTGATGGTTTGGAAAGACAGATGATTTAGAATAATGTGCATGAACTAAGATTGAAGGCACGATGTGACCAGAGGCATCTCAGTAGATGCTCAGGGCATACCTAACGATCCCGGCAAAGTACACCTTTACACTGCGCGCTCATTCTTTTGATCTGTGAACACATCCCAGAAGTAGGAAATAGGAGAATGGGGAGATGGTGGTGAATTGCCTAGATTAAGTTCTACCACAGGGAGGAATCTGGACTCCAAATAAAATTATTTTATAGAAAACTATAATTACATTTCTTGATCAACTGAGTTTATGAAATGTGATTTATAATACTTTTTATTTACATGCCATTTTACACTTTTCAAAGTATATTCTTTTACTTCAGTTGCACATCTGCATCAGTAGGTGCTAGCAAAACGTATTTTATTTTACCCATGCTATTAAAATGGAATCTTTATAACTGAGACCTACTGAAATTAGGCATTTTAAAAGCCTCTGAAATTAGAATCTTTGTTCTTTCTTTTTCGGAATTTTAGAATATTCTAGTAGTCTGAAAAACTAGATCTTAATGTTTTTCAGACTTTTCTGATTAATGGCTGTTCTTGATCAGAATAATTTAGGAAATCAATACAAGGAGCTAGGCATCAAAAATCAATTCTGATCCTTATATTGTCGTTAAGTGACTTTTAAAATAGATTATTGTGATAGTTTTGCTTGAATTTCTATTGCTATGAAAAAAAGTAATAAACATGAATCACTTTATTATAGGGAATTGCTAATTCATCATTTTATGCTTAAAAAAAATATCTTCCAAAGCAGGGACATTTTATTTAGGCCTGGTAAATGTTAAAATACAATCTACATAAAATGTTATTAAGGGCTGGGTGTGGTGGCTCACGCCTGTAATCCCAGCACTTTGGGAGGCGGAGACCAGTCTGGCCAATATGGTGAAACCCTGTCTCTACTAAAAATACAAAAATTAGCCAGGCATGGTGACACACGCCTGTAGTCCCAGCTACTTGGGAGGCTGAGACAAGAGAATCACTTGAACCCAGAGGTGGAGGTTGCAATGAGCCAAGATTGTGCCACTGCACTCCAGCCTGGGTGACAGAGCAAGACTCCATCTCGAAAAAAAAAAAAAGTTATTAATGCCTTGACATATTTGCTATTAATTCAAAAGGTTAAAAGGTTAAGTGAAACTAAATACAAATTTAAATAAAAAGCTGGGCATATGCTCTGGGCTGAGTTACGAGTTACTTGTAATTAAATGTTTAATGTTACTTATATTTGATGACTATGATGCAACTATAAAGGCATGCTACAAAAGAATGGATGACTTTGATAAGTTGTTTAAAGTAGTATTTTATTAGTCTTAGATATTATTTTAATGAGTTGGAATATCAATTGTATGTTATGCTATAGTTCATACTTCTGAATTTTATTTCATGGCTTGTATGTGGATTTTAATCTCATATTCTGAGGATAGTCTTTTAACTGATTCAGAATTTTTTGTACTTCTGCTAGTTATGCTTTTGTTGAACTGCCTTAAAAATGCACATTCAAATAAGTTTGCTTCTTCCAATTGTTCCATATAATGACGTTTCTATAAAAGATACAATTTTAAAAAGGGCTGCCTATGACTTTCATGTCTAATTTCTTTTCATTCAGCTTAGCTGATGATAGCACAATTTTGAATTTCACAAGAGTACCAGTTGGTTTATTTCAGTTGGAGGCTAAATTTACAGGAACTTATGGAAACTCCAGGAAATTCACGTCATTCAATTACTTGACTCTCCCAACAGCCACATCTTCCTCACACAAAAAGGATTTGTCCACCTGCAAATGGACATGAAAAGAACATGAAAAACAGATAATACATGCAGAAACCTGAGTGATTTTTAAAAAATTTTAAATATAATTGTATTATTTCCCTCTTAAAATGTATTAGGGCTTTCTGTGGCATAAGAATAAAGTGAAAAAAAAAATACTCATCATTACCTATAGGACCTGTCATGTCCTGTTCCCTGCTTACCCCTCAAAGTTCACTTGTCATCTTTTTGTCTCTTCCTGTAGCTTTATTGGCCTTTTATGATAACTTCAGGGTCCTATGCCCCTTTTAGCCTTTGTTCCTTTGCATGTACTGATCCCCAAAGCCTGAAAACTCTTCTCCCTGTCCTCTTCAATCTGGCTAACTCTTATGTGTCCTTCAAGTCTCAGCTTCAAATATCGTTTCTTCTGTGAAGACCCTTCTGACACTTCAAACAGAATTAGGTTATTGCTCTTGAATAGAACTTTTTTTGTGGCTGTTCCCTACCACCTACCTCAGATCTTGACACATTAATGGCATTCCAGAATGCCTTTTGACTGAGGAATCTTAGGAATTATGAGGCCTCTCCGATTAGATTTAAGTATAGAAACATCTTTATGTGGGAGTTGTTGAGGTTTCTGCTGTTTCACCACTTCGTCATATTTCTTACTTTACAATTGTAAGTTTCCATTCAGAATTAGTATCCAGGTGCAGTTCGAGAGCTCTTGATCATCAAATATGTAGCTCTAACCTTCAAAACTCAAATGCCAAGTCTTTCTTATTTTCCCTTTTCTTGATACCCATCATGAAGACTGGGAAATACAGAGCTGGGAGGAGGTTGAGCAGAAGAGCTTAGACATACCCCTGAAAAAATTCCATATTTATGAGACCCAAAAATGAGGCAATAGAACATGCCTCATTTTGGCCAGCAGATATAGGATCTACTTCCTAACTTATTTTATGCCCTGATAAAAATGGGTAAAAGAGTATGAAGACAGACAAGGGTAGATTAATCAGTCTGCAAGTCTACCCAGAGGCTGCATGATAAGCATTGCATCATGGTTTATTTATATCTGTGGAAAAAGTAATTATGATTATAATAATAATACATTTTCTGTTTTCATAATTTCATTTTCTAGTTCAAGTTTTTTTTTTCTCTCTTTCTTCATTCATTGTGTCATGAGCATCGTGTGAGAGTGGCCCAGTTGGCTAAACAGCAGTCTGAAAACTCAGGTGCTGTGTAACCTATTCCCTGCTGGGCTTTTAACTTGCTGTGTAACCTTGAACATACTTCTTAATATCTCTGTGCTCCAACGTCAGGATTTGTAAAATAGTGGAAAAAAGTATTAAACTGCAGGCATATTTGTGAAGAAACACTAGTAAATGTGGTTGAAAAGCTCTTTGAAAATATAAAGTCCTAACCATAAGAAAAAGAGGAAATCAGCCAAAAGAACAACTGAGAATGCCCTTAAATGTACTTAGCTGTTGATGGAGAGATTTAGGTCTGATGTGCGGAAAATTTTCCTGACAGCGGGTTGTTAAAATAGGCTACCTCTTTGGCTTATAATATTTTCCTGCTGTTTCACATTTTATTATGTCAATGACAATCTCCCATCAAGGTATATGTGGAAGCTATAAAATAGAAACTGTGCCATACCTTGTTATACGAGATATGGCCAGGTTTTGAGTTAACGGTCTTCATTAGTGATCAATTTTCATCTGTATCTTAGACAATTACTAGGCAGAATCTGTCAAGTAAATAACATTGTTTGGTGGCTCCAGAATTTCACAGCTTAACAAAATAGTCAACCTAGAAATCCGAAGTTGTAGAAATTGAGGCATTTGAGACCAGGAAAGGGTATTTTTATTTATTTATTTTTAGTCAGAGGTCTTTCTTGGGGCTACAGAAATCACATCCTAAGTGATCGCTTGTTTTCAGCTTAATTCCAAATTTATTATCCGATCTATTTAACCTCTTTCTTGAGTACATGGTAAAGAGTTGGCATCTGAGAAGAGATACATTTCTGAAGGGAAAGTTTAAAATAGTGATTTAGGAATTAAAATGTGTACATAAAATATTGTCCAAAGGGATTTCTAAAATTTACTTTTAGATGTCATATAATGAATTCATAGAAACAGATTAGTTTCCAGAATGTTAATATTGCTCTCCTAAACTTTAATATTAAAGTTTATTACAGCTTCTTTTTTCTATTTGGAACATTAGTCTTCTTTATGTGTGCAAAAACAAATACCCTACCTTAAAAATCAAATAATGTTTTTGCAGTGATACCCAAACATGATAAGGTAATAATATTGATGATATTAACAAGATAAAAAATCCAATGTAAAAATCCTACTGCATTAGTATATGGTTGGTTTTTTTTTTTTTTTTTTTTTTTTTGCATTTTTTAAGATTGTCCTAAATATGTGCGCCGTGCGCGGTGGCTCACGCCTGTAATCCCAGCACTTTGGGAGGCCGCGGCAAGCGGATCACGAGGTCAGGAGATCCAGACCATCCTAGCTAACACGGTGAAACCACATCTCTACTAAAAATACAAAAACAAAATTAGCTGAGCGCGGGGGCGGGCGCCTGTAGTCCCAGCTACTCGGGAGGCTGAGGCGGGAGAATGGCGACAACCCGGGAGGCGGTGCCAGAGTGCAGTGAGCAGAGCTTGCAGCGCGCCGAGCACTCCAGCCTGGGAGACAGAGCGAGACTCTGTCAAAAAAAAAAAAAAAAAAAATTGTCCTAAATATGTCACAAACTCTGATGGATGTGCATAATATTACCATTAATTTATCATAAGTAAATCTTGTGATGCTTACACAGAAGAAAGGAGTCTGAAGATTGTGAGATCACTTTGGTTTATCCGTAGCTTTTGTTTTGCAATTTCAGTAACTTATCTCAAGTTTCAGTCTCTAACTTGCCCTCCCTTGATAAAGATTTCTTAAGGAATGTAAAAACATTATTTTCAATACGTCAGTAAACTTGCAGTGTTTCCTAATTAAAATCTAAACCTTTAGGCATATAGCTTTTGTGACTAATGTGAAATAAAATTAAATTTGGCCTAAAGCTGTCTCTGTGGATAGCAAACTATGACCTAACTTAGTATATAAGCAAACTGCAACCTAACTTAAGGATGTAAACAAACTGCAACCTAAATTAAGAGTATATTCTTATAACAAATAGCTGAGTCACAGCCAACCACAGCAGCCACACTTCAGCTAATCAGAGGCCGCCAACTATTCAGACCAGGCTCATATAAGGGAAACACCTAGCCATAACCAATCTATTTCTGTATGTCACTTTGTTTTTCTGTCTATAAATATTGCCTGCCCACATTGCTGGGTCGAGCTCTGTGAACCTCTTCTGGTTCTGAGTGCTTCTTGATCTGTGAATCATTATTTGCTCAAACTCTGCTAAATTTAATTTGTCTAAATTTTTTAAGAGTATATTTTATGGCATTCTAGTTGTTTAATTGTTGAAAATATAGTGCAGGCTTTCCTTAATATATATCACAGACAGCTTTCTGAGTTATGGTCACAGCACAATCAGCTATCAAATTGTAACTGTTTCCCTCCATAACCTCAGCCTTGAAGTTTTTTCTTGATATGACCTTTGTCTTTCTGTTTTCAATTTCCAAATTTTTAAATGGCAAAATTACAATTTTTTTCGTTTTCATTATGACATGATTGAAAAATCCCCAATCAATACTCAATACAACATTTACTATTAATAACATTTTAGGCTTATCATGGAGTTTCTTTTATGATCAGAGTAAGCATGTTATTTTCCAAGAGGAATATACAAACTTTTCCTTTTGAAAGCATTGGCTAAAATGAGGGAATTTTTATAAAAGTGAATGGAGGAAGAGCAGAACCAATGAAGCCAGAAGATATATTTTACTTAGAAAAGCAGACACAAAATTTATAGTGCCCTCTTTAAATAATACATTAGTTTGACCCTGCTGTGCTATATATTTTTATATATTTAATGTGAACTTGGGGACTCATTTAGGTTTGGACCAAGCTAGTCTTACCTGTATCTATACCAGTGAAGCTGTTGCTACTTACAGGACAGAAAGAAGCAGTGACCCATACATGTCAATCCTCTGAGACAAGTTGAGTTTTATTAACTGTCACGAAACATTTTCTTTGTGTAGGGTCCAAAGCTGCATTCAATATATTTAGGAACTTTGTCATATGGCATACGTTCTACTGGTCATTAATAATATTAATACTTCTATATTTTGTATGATTAATAAAATTGAAATTATGTGCTTTGTTGTAATGGAAAGTGAAGAACTGATCATCATTTCCTGAAATATACTCTATTGGTTTAAAAATAAACAGCCGAATAAATACCTTGCCTTCAAATTTAAGCTATAGAAAAACTCTTTTCTCTAGACCTGATTTACACCTACCATCAGGATTTGTTTTCTTCTTCCTTTTTTTTTTGTAAGAATTGACTAGTTAATGTTTACAAAGTATTTTGAAGGTGTAAAGTGCTGTGCAAGTGCTAAGCCCAATAAAAAGTATTTTATACAAAATCTGAGAGCTGACTTGTACAGCATCCAGCTTTGTGAGTGAATAGAGCAAAGACGATTAAAATCAACATCATTTGTAATTTAAAGTACCGTGAACAACAAAGAGGATCCAACTATTGCTTTCGTTTGGCAGGCTGCAAATATAGATTGCTGAACAGCGGTAGTCTGTCAATATAAAGCATTTAGCACTTCACTAAACAACTTGAGAATTTTCTACTTTAGGAAAAGAAATATGAAATCAGATTTGCTGTAACATTATTATTTTAATGGATTAACTATATCATTATTAAAAAGAAAACTACAACTCAACAAAATCCAAGAAAGTTTTTGCTATAGAACTTACCACTGTGGTGAATGTTCAGAAAGATGAAACCCTTTCCATGAAGGCTTTCCCTAGCTCCACCCATCTGGAATGTGCAGAGGGATGATGACAGAATTCAATTGCACGGAAGAAAGAAAGCATTGTATTCAAAGAAAATACTGAGAATACATAAAAGGTTGATATTTGTTGATCACAGACCACTCGTGAGGTGGAGCTTCGGAATGCAGGTTTCCACAATCCTAGTTTCATAAAATGAAAAATATTTTATAGTACTCTAATAAATGTTGATTGAGTCCACAAAATATTCTTAGAACTTTGAGGGAATGCTTTTACTTACTGTATTTTTATAAAACCAGTTCTAAAAAATAATTTAACTCTGCTCTTAGGGAATATACAGATGAATAAGGCACAGATCACAAACTCATAGAACTAGCAGTAGGGAAATTATAATAAAATGCATAAGTAAACACCTATACTACAAAAGAGAATGCGGAAGTTAGACAATTAAGATATTAATTTGATATTTTGGGAATTTAGAGGAAGACATTCTGCTTCATCAAGGGAAATCAAATAATACTTTTAATTAAAATTATGTAGTTCTGCCAATTTATATACCTGTCACCTTTAAATTATTTCAGATAAAAGGATTTAAGGGCTGGGCGCAGTGGCTCACACCTGTAATCCCAGCACTTTGGGAGGCCGAGGCGGGCGGATCACGAGGTCAGGAGATCGAGACCATCCTGGGTAACACAGTGAAACCCCATCTCCACTAAAAATACAAAAAATTAGCAGGGCGTTGTAGCAGGCGCCTGTAGTCCCAGCTACTCTGGAGGTTGAGGCAGGAGAATGGCGTGAACCTGGGAGGCAGAGCTTGTAGTGAGCCGAGATCTTGCAGTGAGCCGAGATCTTGCCACTGCACCCCAGCCGGGGGACAGAGCCGAGACTCCGTCTCAAAAAAAAAAAAAAAAAGAAAAAAAAAAAGGATTTAAGGTAACAGCAACAATAAAAAGATTAATTTGTTCATTAATTCTATAAGTATTTATCCTGGCTCTGATTGTATTTATATTTTTTATGTTTCTGTTGTTGTTGTTGTTTTGAGACAGGATCTTGCTCTGTCACTCAGGCTGGAGTGCAGTGAAATGATCACAGATCACTGTAGCTTCCAACTCCTGGCTCAAGTGAGCTTCCCATCTCAGCCACTGGAGTAGCTGGGACTACAAGTGCACATTACCATGCCTAGCTAATTTTAAATTTTTTTTTTTTCTGTATAGACAAGGTCTCACTAGGTTGCCTAGGCTAGTCTTAAATTCCTGGCCTCAAGAGAGATCCTCCCACCTCACCCTCCCAAAGTGCTGAGATTGTAGGTGTTAGCCACCAAGCCTGGTCCCATCCTGACTCTCACAGTATTTAAAAACAAACATCTTGGGTTTAGAAAATGCATTGCTTTGTTGGTAAATCAAAGCTGTGTGTGCATGGTTCAGAGATTAATTAATTTTTTTGTGATACATTACTTAGATTACTATGCTTGAGGACAGTCCACTCGTTTTTTTTAAAGTTGCAACAAGATTCATTCCCATATTTTTACCTAAATTCTGGGCAGATAGGTTACAGTCAATATGCTTTAATTATCCCATTGGCCAATGGACCTTCTCAATAACAAAATGAGATATGACCTGCCCCCAAATGTGAAGAGATCTAGATACTATCGAAGTAGAAAAACTATGCTTTATTACCATTGTAATACCTTCTACTGATAATCTTATTCTGTAGCTTGTGGCCCCTCACACCCAGGTTCCTCATGTTGCTTCTTAATCTTCCATCGTCCATATTCCTGGGACCTTACCAGTTTCTTTTCTGCTGCTAGAGTTTATCATAACTCTCTTTTAATGTACACATTCAATGAAAAGTATTTAAAAATTTTTAAAGTATAAGGACATTAACAAAATCTCTCATGATCTCACTATCCAGGATAATTATTTTTTAAACTATTTTGGTACATATCCTTCAAACCATTTTTTCCAACCCGACTTCCTTAAAAAGTTGTTATAATACTATATAAATACATATTTACTTAACCTTATTTTATCAACTTTCTAAAGATTTATTCTGGAAGGTGTTGATGGTGCCTTTTCTCCATTATTTAAATTTCAAGAAATAAGAAATACCAAATGCATGTAAATCTCCAATATAAAAAGAAGTTAATTCACAAAGCTCAAAACTAAAAATATCATATGTGAACAATGCCAACATTACTCTTTGCCTAAAATATTTGAGTATGAAACCTGTATCCATTCATGAATCAATATTTGTTGAATGCTCATTAAATGCTGTGAGAAACACTGGGAGGAGCACAGTATTTTGCAATGCAATGGGATGTGATGGTCAGGAGTACTGCCCCGTCAAGCATTATTTGTGTGATCGTGGAGTAACCGTTTCTATACATGTCAGGTTCTTCATTAGACTTTGGGCTCCTTGACTTTAGGATACATAATTCATTTTTGAATCACTAGCACCTAACACAAAACATAACACATATTGGGTGGTTAATGAATTGAATTAAACAACAGGACTATATTGGATAATTTTTATCCAACTTAAATTCTAATTTTGATGAATAATTCCTAAGCTATATATCAATCATTCATCACTAAAAAGACAACTAACTTTGGTTTTTCACATATATCAAATTCTTATACTGTGACAGCCAATGTGTTTTAAATATATTGGCTGTAACCTTCACAAACTCTAAGGGGTAAAGGCCCTTGTTTTTATGATTTTATAACTGAGGTTTCGAATATTAATTTTCTCAAGTTCTCATAGCAAGTGAAGAACAGTATGTGAATCCAATTTCAACACCCACTATAGCAGACTGTTTCACAGATGATACCTTAAAGGAAGGCACCGAAGTTCAAGCGACTAGAACTTTCAGAAATTAAAATCATCACTAGCTTAAAAGCAAACTGTAAAGGTCCTATATTTGCATTTATTTTTTTTTCGGAGGAGGAACCAACAATTGTGACATGCTACTCTAGATGAAATAACTCAGCTTTGTTAAGTAGAGGTAAAACATACTAGAAAGTTTTCTTGTACTGTATTAATTTCTCAATTCTGCATGTGAAGAAGGATATTTTCAAAGTGAGACTTATCCCAAAAGACAGTGAATAAACTAAAAACAACTTCTTTTAAGGTTAAAGTAACAGGGTTTTACAAGCTTGAATATCTTATTCAAAATATTCCAGATTGGAGGACGCATCTGTGAAAGTCTAAATGAAATTTATTCCATGTGACTAGAGTTCAGACTTAAGAACAATGAAGAACAGTGAATGGAAATTCTTAGGGAAGTGAATCTAAGTCTTTAAATCATTTTAACAATTACGGCTACCTGTACCACAAGAGGGCAGGTGATTGTGTCTTTGATCTTTGTTACCAGGGCCTGGCATCATGTCTGACCTTGTAGTCACCTTTCAATGTTGATTTACTAAATAAATGAATGGATGTTCAAACAAACAGCATAAAAGGCTACTTGGTAAGGTAGTGGATTCCTATTAATGGAAGATTAATTCTCAGTCTTGATGGGGACTCAGCAGTATTCTGTGGAAGGATTCCTGAAGAGCCTAGTATGAGAAAAGCCTGGGACTAGGTAAAGTACAGATGCTCAGCTAGGAAAACCTGGCTGCCAGGTCAGGGTGGAGGTTAAAGTTGGACAATGAGCTAAGAATTCCTGCTTAGAAAGTAATCAGTGCCAGTGCTGGGGGTGGGGCTGAGGCTGCAGAGCTGTACTAAGAGGTTCCAGCTGTCAGAGAACAGGCAGGCCATTTACATGAGTAAGTCTTAGATGCCTTTGATATACAAGATTTTAGCATTTTGATGAGTTAAGATTACTTGAACACTTGGAAAAATAAAATTGCAGATCTTTTCATAAACTGTTAGTAATTACTAAAAAGAAATCATTTCCAGAAATAGTATGTTCAAATCAGTGGCTCTCAAATATGACAGTATAACTCCCAACTGTGAGTATTAATTCTGATTTAGGAGTGGGATGAAATTATTTCTAAGTTAACTTTTCACTTAATAAAGAAAAAAAAACCCAGCCCTCTCCTCTCTTCCTACTACTAATAGAATATAATTATACAGTTTTTAAAAGTTTTGGATGTTCTTTGATATATAGAAATATTTCTTCACTTATATTTATGAATGTCAGCAAAATAGTTTAAAAGTGAAAATTTAATTAACACTTTTAACTTTTTTTGCATTATAGTAAATAATAGTCTGATTGTTTATATGTTAATTATGTTATTAAATTATCTATAATTTTAGCTTATAGGAGCCTAAGGTATCTGTTTTAATATTTTCTAAAGTTAAAAAAAAAGATTCTCTCCACTTTAAATGTCAATTTTTCTCCTCTTCCAAATAATAAGAACTCTCAAATTTAGCTGACTACCTTGCTGCCCCCCTCAAAGACTGGATTCCTCCTACCAATGACTATGGACAAATGAAAATATTTTGATCAATGAAAACTAAGTATTACATGTAGCTTTCAGGAAATATGCTCAAAGGGATTTTGAGATATCCCTTCTCTTATTCCCTTTTCTTTTTTCCTGGGATGTGGATAGGATGACTAGGGCACAAGCAGCCATCTTGTGCAATGAGGCAGGACTGAGAATGGTGGAGTATCACAAAGCTGCAAAACAGCTCTGAGCTGTTAAATTTGAATATCTAATACTGAAAGTGAATAAATATTTATCGTATTTGGCATCTTATACTGATGTTGTTATTGTGATTGCTATTGTTAACGTTTTATGTAACTGAATGCTGATACATCAGAAGATTGAACTGTCATGAATAAACACACCCACATATTCTCACATTTGTGTAACACTGTTGTAACTGATTTGTATTGGAGCTGCTGAGCAACCTTTACATCTCTTACAGTGATACAAGTTTACCAAATACCTTTGGCAATTTGAACCATCATAAATTGACATCCATGACTGATGTATTTCTAAATCTTACCTTCTGGGAAACAGGAAAGCTATCTCAAAATCTTTCTCCAAACCTAGTACTCTCTAAGTTGTTAAAATATATATTTGGAAAATGAATCATATCTAATAGAGGGAATTTTTTAAAATAACATTTTTAAAATTTAGATAAATTGCCATATTGTCATTTGAAGTCTGTAATAATATAAAAAAATTGTGACAAATATTATTTTATTTTAATAACACTACAGTTTTGGCTATTCATTCCCATGATGTGTAGTAGAGTGCTTGTATTGAGACCTAGCTCCTTGTTTTTGCTCTGTGGTCTGATATCTTTTTATACCATGAGTTTGCTTTTCAACATACACTTGACTGCAATAAGTCAACTGAAATTTTGCTGAGTACCGTTTATGGAACCTGGAGTCAAAGGCTCCCTCCTCGCCTTTGGGTGCTCAGGGCATTGTGCCAATATTTTGACTTGAGGTCATGTTATTCCTTTATTCATGCTGTTCACAATGTGGCTATTAAATGTATACCTATATTAAGAATTCCTGCTGTTATAATAGGTGTACTAAATAAAACTCAAATCATGCGTAAATGCTCCATAGGGAAATTGGGCAAAATCTGTGAAACTGGTTTTTTAAAAAGCATTAGGGATATTTTAAGAACATCTTTAGTAGAAGCACCTAAATTACTTTTCTTTTTTAGTCTTGTTTTAAACAATAGTTCATCTGAGGCAAGAAAAATGTGTAAAGATTTTTGTGATTCTAAGAATATCTATGAAAGAAGATAATTGAGAAAATGCTTTACAACAAAAGTGATTCTAGATAATTGTTCTTAAAAGTCATGTGTTAAAAATAACATCCAAAAGAGTTATGTTGTAGAAAAGATTTGCAATGCACTATTGTGCAAAAGTTACTAATACAGGTATGATTATCATGTATACATAATAGAAGTCTGTACTTATGAACATTCATCTATACAAATGGATCCTATAGCAGAGAAAGAAAGTAGGTTTTCCAATTTTATTTTAGCTGATTCTAATGTGGGACTAGGTGCACAGTTTGAAGAAATAAATTTATTTTTCTAATCATAAATAAGAGGTCAATGCCACAGATGTAGATATAGATAGATAATATCTATATCTATATCTATATATATGTTATTCACCCACTTCACTCTTTTAAGTTTTCAAATGTAATACACCTATATAAATGTGCATATATCATAAGTATACAACTCAATGGATTTTTGCGAACTGAAAATACTCAGGTAACTAGGACTTAAGTAAAAAAAAAAAAAAAAAATTGCTAACTTTCCAGATACCCACTTTTGCTCCCTTCAAGTCACAAGCTAACCACAATGGTAACCACTATCCTGACTTCTAGTAGCATAGAGATTTTTGCTTTTTGGCACTTTTTTTCATTTTGAAAGTTGAGAACTCAAATATTTTCAGCTAAGTTAAGAACGTGAAACAATTTTAAAAGTTCAGCTCGATGAAGTTTTACACATTTCTACTTTTGTGTAACCACAATTCAGATCAAGATATAGATTTCTACCAATGCCAAGATTACTCTCATGTTCCTCTCTAGCCAATAGTCATTCCCTTTCCAGAAAGAGGCTTTGTTAGCTGCTGTGCTGGCTGCAGAGGCTAGAAGTGGATGAAACGTAGTCCTTGTCCCCAAGGAATATATAGTAGATGATCCAGATCTATAAGCAGGAAATTTCAATCTTGTGTGCTAAGGGTTATGATGGAGATAAGAAAGGAGTGCCCTGGGGCCCCCTAGGAAGGGCAGCTAGGTCCCTCTTAAAACATCAGGCAACTCAGTGAAAGCAATGATTAAACCAAGAGGTAAAAGATGGGAAGGGACTAGCCAGGTAGAGAAAATACCAAAGAACTACATCTGTAGAAACCTAGAGGCCAGAAATCAAATGGCCTGGAGTTCAAGACGACTGTATCTTAAAATGTTAGGCAGAGAATGATAGCAAATGATCAGGAAAGATCATCAGAGACCAGGTCACATACGAAATATGGACTTTGTCTTGAGGTTGTGGCAAATGCGACATGGTCAAATCTGAGCTTTAGAAAATTCACTGGCTATAGTTTAAGAGACCGAATTGGGAAGAGCAAGGCTGAATGAACCTAGGGAGAAGAAAGGTGATAGTCTCAGGATTCTAAGTGACAATAGAACCAGAGACAAAATAACAAGAAATGTAGTCAACATTAAAGCCAACATTAATAAAGCCAGGTACTACTAAGTACTTGCATAACTTATGTCCTGTGGATCCTCACCACAGCAACATGAGTAGATTTTATTAGCTCAATTTTACTGATGATGAAACAGACATATAAAACTGAGCCGCATGCTTAAAAATCACCCAATAATTGATGGAGCCAAGAATCAAACTCAAAAAGTCTAACTCTAAGATTTGCCATCTTAAGTACTCTGAGAAAATTCTTCTTATTAACACATTTAATTCATTATTAGCAAATGTCTTAAGTTTACATGAATTATAAATTTATAGAACTTTTCTCCATGGGAAGAAGCTACTTAATTTTTCTCTTATTGAATCTGCATTCCCATCTTCACCTGTTCTTCCAAATATATAATAATTTCTCAGTTTTTATCTAAGGTATTAACATGGTTTGACTGTGTCCCCACCCAACTCTCATCTTGAATTGTGGTTCCCATAATCCCCATGTGTCCTAGGAGGGACCTGGTGGGTTGTAATTGAATCACAGGGATAGATATCCCCATGCTGCTGTTCTCATGACAGCAAGTAAGTTCTCATGAGATCTAGTGGTTTTATAAAGGGCTTTTCCCTCTTTTGCTCAGCACTTGTCTCTTGACTGCTGCCATGTAAGACGTGTCTTTGCTCTTCCTTTGCCTTCCACCATGATTGTGAGGGCTCCCCAGCCATGTGGAACTGTGAGCCCATTAAACATCTACTTCTTTATAAAGTACTCAGTCTCAGGTATTAGCAGCGTGAGAACAGAGTAATACAGTAAGTTGGTACTGGTAGAGTTGGTTGCTGCTGTAAAGATACCCAGAAATGTGCAAACGACTTTGGAACTGGGTAACAGGCAGAAGTTGGAGCACTTTGGAGGGCTCAGAAGAAGAAAGGAAAATGTGGGAAGTCTGGATCTTTCTAGAGACTTGGGTGACTCAGAAAACAGGAAGATGTGGGGAAGTTTGGAACGTTCTAGAGACTTGTTGAATGGCTTTGACCATAATGCTGATAGTGATATAGACAATAAAGTCCAGGCTGAGGTGGTCTCAGATGGAGATGAGTAACTTTTTGGGAACTGGAGCAATGTTCACTTTTGCTATGCAAAGGGACTGGCGGTATTTTGTCCTTGCCCTAGAGATCTGTGGAACTTTGAACTTGAGAGAGATGATTTAGGGTATCTGGGGGAAGAAATTTCTAAGTGGCAAAGCATTCAAGAGGAAGCAGGGCACAAAATTTGGAAAATTTGCAGCCTGATGATGTGAAAGAAAAGAAAAACCCATTTTCTGGGGATAAATTCAAGCCTGCTGCAGAAATTTGCAGAAGTAACAAGGAACTGAATGTTAATCACCAAGACAGTGGGGAAATGTCTACAGGCCATGTCAGAATGCTTCATGGCAGCCCCTCCCATCAAAACCTGGAAGCCTAAGAGGAAAAAATGGTTTCCTATGCCAGGTTCAGGGCCCCCCTACTGTGTTTAGCCTAGGGACTTGGCTCCCTGCATCCCAGCAGCTCCAGCCATGACTGAAAGGGGCCAATGTATAGCTCAGGCCATGGCTTCAGAAGGTGCAAGACCCAACCCTTGGCAGCTTCCACATGGTGTTGAGCCTGTAGGTGCACAGAAGCCAAGAATTGAGGCTTGGGAACCTATGCCTAGATTTCAGGGGATGTATGGAAACGTCTGGATGTTCAGGCAGAAGTTTGCTGCAGGGGTGGCATCCTTATGGAGAACCTCTGCTAGGGCAGTGTGGAAGGGAAATGTGGAGTTGGAGCCCCGACACAGAGTCCCCACTAGGGCATTATCTAATGGAGCTGTGAGAAGAGGACTACTGTCTTCCAGACCCGATTATAGTAGGTCAGCCAACAGCTTGCACCATGCACCTAGAAAAGCCTCAGACACTCAATGCCAGCCCATGAAAGCAGCCAGGAGGGGAGCTTTAGCCCACAAAGCCATTGGGGCGGAGCTGACCAAGGCTGTGGGATGCCCACTTCTTGCATCAGCATGACCAGGATTTGAGACATGGAGTCAAAGGAGATCGTTTTGGAACTTTAAGGTTTAATGACTGTCCTATTGGATTTTGGACTTACATGGGGCCTGTAGCCCCTTTGTTTTGTCCAGTTTCTCCCATTTAGAATGGGTGTACTTACCTAATTCCTATACCTCCATTGTATTTGGGAAGTAACTAACTTGCTTTTGATTTTACAGGCTCATACGTGGAAGGGACTTGCCTTGTCTCAGGTGAGACCTTGCACTT
Source organism: Gorilla gorilla gorilla (assembly GCF_029281585.2). NCBI lineage: Eukaryota > Metazoa > Chordata > Mammalia > Primates > Hominidae > Gorilla > Gorilla gorilla. Next base: position 107,707,782 of record NC_073228.2, read on the forward strand.
GAACTTTTGAGTTAATGCTGAAATGAGTTAAGACTTTGGGGGACTTTTGGGAAAGCATTATTGTGTTTTGAAATGTGAGGACATGAGATTTGGGAGGGGCCAGGGGTGGATTAATATGGATTGGCTGTGTCCCCACCCAACTCTCATCTTAAATTGCAGTTCCTATAATCCCCATGTGTCCTGGAAGGGATCCAGTGGGACATAATTGAATCATGGGGACAGTTACTCCCATGCTGCAGTTGTCATGATAGTGAGTGAGATCCCGTGAGATCTGATGGTTTTATGAGGAGCTTTTCTACCTTTTCCTCAGCACTTCTCTCTTGCCTGCCACCATGTAAGACATGCCTTTGCTCCTCCTTCATCTTCTGCCATGATTGTAAGGCCTCCCTAGCCATGTGGAACTGTGAGTCCATTAAACCTCTATTTCTTTATAAATTACCCAGTCTTGGGTATGTCTTTATTAGCAGAGTGAAAATAGATTTATACAGGTATCATCATAATAAAACTCACTAGCAAATTTTTAACTTTTCTGCTACTAATTTGCTAGATGAATTTAGTATATCATTTAAACTTGCTGGGCTTTGTTTTCTTTGCAACAAACCAATAAACAAAACAAACCTCATTTTTATTCTATGTTGTTCTATTTGTCATCTAAATTCAGTGCACACTCCTTAACATAATACTCCAGACCCTCTGAATTCCTGATGCAGTCTGTGACTACACTCATTTTCCTCACTCCAAATGTCCACAGATCAGAAGATAAATCACCTGAAATTCTTGTTTTTCCTTGGACATACCCGATTCTCTCATACTTGATTTTGTTCCTGTTTTGAAAGCTGTCTGCTTCTCTGTTAAAATGCAAGGCAGTATTCAAGGCCTAGATTTGGGAATCATCACCCACCCCTCACACCTATCCTTCAGACTCAATTTAGTTTCCCTCCTCTGCTAAACCATTGTATTTCTGAAGCAATGTTCTTTGTTTATACGTTTATAGCGCTCAATGAGCATTCTGTTTGGTGCATGCTATGGTTTGATTTCTTCCTCCAAAAACAGTATGTTGCCAACTCAGTCCTCAATGCAACAGTGTTGGGAGGTGTGGCCTAATGAGATGATTGAGCCATGAGGCCTCTGCCCTCATTAATGGATTAATGCCATTATCACGAGAGTGTATTTCTTATACAAGCCAAAGCTTGAAAGTAATAGTCCCATCTCTCTGCAAAGGTCAGCAATGTTGCAGATCATTTTCTGATCTCATAGTCAAGTTTCAGGAATTTGGTACTTTCCCCTGTTTCTGATAATCATCTGGTCTATTCTAATAACTGAGGCCCTGTTTTGTTTCCCCTTGTTTAGGTCCATGACTCAATTTATCATGCAGAGAATATGGTCTTGGAGGTGTAAAAAGAGACATATGGTTTAGGGAAACTTTTGACTCACACCTCTAGGAAGACTAGATATTGGATTGTTTAAATACATATATATGCATGCACACACAGAAGGCAAGAGCAAAACAACAACACCAACAAAAGGCAGTATTGTAAGAATGAGGAACACCATAAGCCCAAATGGCAAAGTGAAAAAGAAGAATAATAATGGGGCTGAGTTGCTAAGAGATGAATGAAAGGCAAAAAGAATAAAATACCTAGGAATACAGCTAACCAGCGAGGTGAAATGTCTCTTCAGAGAAATACAAATCACTGCTGAAAGAAATGAGAGATGAGACAAACCAATGTAAAAACATTCCATGCTTATGGATAGGAATAATCAATATTGTTAAAATGGCCCTACTACTGAAAGCAATTTACATATTCAATGTTATTCCTATCAAACTAACAATGACATTTTTTACAGACTTATAAACAACTATTCTAAAATTCATATGGAACAAAAAAAGGGCCCAAATAGCCAAAGCAACTCTAAACAAAAAGAACAAAGCTGGAATCTAGAGGCATCAAACAACTGGACTTCAAACTGTACTACAAGGCTACAGGAACTGAAATAACATGGTACTGGTACAAAAATAGACACATAGACCAATGAAAGAGGTTTGATAATACATTAACAGAGCCACACACCTAAAACCATCTGATTTTATGGACCCCTTCATTTTACCGTATACAAAAATGAAACTGGACCCCTTCATTTCACCATATACAAAAATAAACTTTAGATGGATGTATGAGTCCATTTTCATGCTGCTGATAAAGACACACCCGAGACTGGGGGAAAAAAAAAAAAACAGAGGTTTAATTGGACTTACAGTTCCACATGGCTGGGATGCAAGGTACCAAGTCCCTAGACTGCACACAGCATGGGGACCATGGGCCCAGCCCACAAAACCATTTTTCCTCCTAGGCTTCTGGGCCTGTGATGGGTTGGGCTGCCACGGAGATCTCTGACATGCCCTGGAGACATTTTTCACATTGTCTTGGGGATTAACATTTGGCTCCTTGTTACTTATACAAATTTCTGCAGCCAGCTTTAATTTCTCCTCAAAAATGGGTTTTTCTTTCTACTGCAGCATCGGGCTGCAAATTTTCCGAACATTTATGCTGTTTCCTTTTTAAAATGGAATGCTTTTAACAGAACCCAAGTCACCTCTTCAACGCTTTGCTGCTTAGAAATTTCTTGGGCCAGGCGTGGTGGCTCACGCCTGTAATCCCAGCACTTTGGGAGGCCAAGGTGAGTGGATCACGAGGTCAGGATATTGAGACCATCCTGGCCAATATGGTGAAACCCCATCTCTACAAATACAAAATATCAGCCGGGTGTGGTGGCGTGTGCCTGTAGTCCCAGCTACTTGGGAAGCTGAGGCAGGGGAATCACTTGAACCCAGGAGGTGGAGGTTGCAGTGAGTTGAGATTGTGCCATTGCACTCCAGTCTGGTGAGAGAGCAAGACTCTGTCTCAGAAAAAAAAAAAAAAAGAAATTTCTTTTTCTGCTAGATACCCTAAATCATGTCTCTCAAGTTCAAAGTTACACAAATCTTGAGGGCGGGGCAAAATGCTGCCAGTCTCTTTGCTAAAACATAGCAAGTCACCTTTGCTCCAGTTCCCAACAAGCTCTTCATCTCCATCTGAGACCTTCTCAGGGTGGACCTTATTGTTCATATCACTATCAGCATTTTTGTAAAAGCCATTCAACATATCTCCAGGAGGTTCCAAACTTTCCCACGTTTTTTTGTCTTCTTCTGAGCCCTCCAAACTGTTCTAACCTCTGCCTGTTACTCAGTTCCAAAGTCACTTCCACATTTTGGGGTATCTTTTCAGCAATGTCCTACTCTACTGGTACCAATTTACTGTATTAGTCTGTTTTCATGCTGCTGATAAGACATACCTGAGACTGGGAGGAAAAACAGGTTTAATTGAACTCACAGTTCTATATGGCTGGGGAGGCCTCAGAATCATGACTGGAGGTGAAAGGCACTTCTTACATGGCAGTGACAAGAGAAAATGAAGAAGATGCAAAAGCTGAAACTCCTAATAAAACCATCAGATCTCGTGAGACTTATTCACTACCACAAGGAGAGTAGTGGGGAAACTGCTCCCATGATTCAAATTATTTCCCACTGGGTCCCTCCTGCAACACATGGGAATTATGGGAGTACAATTCAAGATGATATTTGGGTGGGGACACAGAACCAAACCATATCAATGGATTAAACACTTAAAAGTAAAACCTAAAAGTATAAAAACCCTAGAAGAAAATCTAGGAAATACTATTCAGGACATTGGCCCTGGCAAACATTTCATGATGAAGACTCCAAAAGCAATTGCAACAAGAGCAAAGATTGACAAGTCAGACCCAATTAAACTAAAAAGCTTCTGCACAGCAAAACAAACTATCAACAGAGTAAACAGACAATCTAGAGAATGGAAGCAAATATTCACAAACTATGTATCCAACAAAGGTCTAATATCCAGAATCTATATGGAACTTAAACAAATCAACAAGCAAAAAACAAACAACTCCATTAAAAAATGGGCAAAGGACATGAACAGACACTTCTCAAAAGAAAACATACATGAAGCCAACAGACATATGAAAAAATTCTCAAAATCCCCATATTTAGTTTCTCCAATTTGCATTAGAGAAATGCAAATCAAAACCACAATGAGATGCAATCTCATACCAGTCAGAATGGCTATTAGTAAAAAGTTAAAAAAATACAAAAACCAAAAAACAGATGCTGGCAAGGGTACAAGTAAAAGGGGACACTTATACATGGCTGGTGGGAATGTAAATTAGTTCAGTCACTGTAGAGAGCAGTTTGGAGATAACTCAAAGAACTTAAAACAGAACTACCATTTGACCCAGCAATCCCATTATTGGGTATATACCCAAAGGAATATAAATCATTCTACTACAAAGACACATGCACAAGTATGTTCACTGAAGCACTATTCATGATACCAAAGACATGGAATCAATGGAATATATTCCATGTTATATATATATATATATATATATATATATATATATATATATATATATACACACACACACACACACACACACACACACACACACCATGGAATACGATCCATGGAATATATTCCATGGTGTATATATATATCCATGGAATATATTCCATGGTGTGTGTGTATATATATATATACACCATGCAATACTATGCAGCCTTAAAAAGAAGAAAATCATGTCCTTTGCAGCAACATGGATGCAGCTGGAGGCCATTATCCTCAGCAAATCACACAGGAATGGAAAACAAAATACTTCATGTTCTCATTGATAAGTAGGAGAAAAACACTGAATACATATGGACATAATGAAGGGAGCAATAGATAGACATCAGGGCCTACTTGAGGGTGTAGGGTAGAAAGAGGGTGATGATCAAACAACTACCTATTGGGTACTATACTAGTTACTTGGGTGACAAAATAATTTGTGTACACCAAACTTCCATGACTTGAAATTTATCCATGTAACAAACCTGCACATGTACCCCTTGAACCTAAATTAAAAGTTAGAAAGAAGAAAAAACGAGATACATGAAAGGATAGGGTAGGAAATAGTTTGTTAGAAAGGTATAGGGGGATGCTGAGGGCCCAAAAGCTAAAAATAAAACTCACAATATATCACAGCTTACCCAGACAGCATTGCCGAATAGTTCTAATTGTTCTTCCTTAAGCGGACCCTTACATATTGCTTTGAAATATTCTTAATCATATTAAAAAGGTTTGTAGCTATTTATGGATAATGACAACATGTAGGATTTGAAGTTATACTGCTAATACGTGGATAACATGATCAGTACATTTCTGTTGGTGAGACTACGGATGATTTTATTACATCTTTGGTTCTCTCACTCAACCGAATTTTTCTGCATTAAGAATTTTGTTGTCTTTTACAGAAAAGCAAACCTATTAATGTTAAAAAATATTTGGAGAAAAAATATAAACATAAACATTAAAAAATAGACTCAAAGTCATATGCCACTTTATTTACAAAGTCTATCTTTGGATGGTTGAAATATATACATTTTAAAATTTTATTTACTTATTTATTGTTTTACTTTGTATCTATCTATTAACTTATCCAACTTTTCATCTCCTGGCATATATTATTTTTAATCAGAGAAATATGAGTAATAGTATAGATTAAAAATATGGGAAGAAATATTCTGAAATATTAAGAATGGTTATCTTGAGGTGGTGGTACTTTAGGAGATTTCCTTCTGTAGATACTTTCTTTTGAACGGTTGCTATAATGGAAACTATTAGAAGTTAAACTTTATCTGAAGTAACTCAACAAATCGATATCTAAATATTGCATAATTAGTATGCAATATTTAGATAAAGAGTTATATACCATAATTAGTATGGGTATAGAACTAAAAAGTTATATACCATATATAACATAATTAGTTATATACCATAATTAGTATGGTATATAACTCTTTCTAGAACAGCTTTTTTTTAGAAAGCTATATTACATTAATACCATATGTTCTAAATAACTATCATATTTCCTTTTATGCATGTCTTTTTGACAATGCATATTTTTAAAATCCCTCAGAACATTTTTTAAAAGGTTGGAATAATTAATTGCCTGATGCAGTAAGCATTAAGTTAATAATGTAATGTTTATTCATTTATTTTGCAATAGTACTTCAAACTTCTTTTATTTGAATACTGGCAATGTGATAATAAATGAAAATATTTTCAAGACTGATTTTATCGATAGTCACTCTAACTCAAGTGATTAAAGAGAATATCATAGTCTGTAGTTACTAAATGATAGTTTTATTCCCTGCAAAATAGTTATTCATCTTGGTTGGCTGCTCTAGTGGAATTTTGTTTATGACTCTAAGACTTGCATTAGAAGGCAGCTGTGTCTTAGTCTTGCTTTAAATTCTTATTAATATAGTTCACAAAGAAAGGACAACTAGTCAAAGAACCAGAATGTATATATCTTAATCCTAAAAATGCTATCACTTCAAAGTGAATTACAGCACTATATGGAAAAAGGCTTGCATTGTTATTTAAGTTCATCCATTCATTTCAACAGGATTAAAATAAATGGTGCACTTACCTCACACAGCATTGAAATGCATGGTGATGAAAAGAAAGGGTGAACTTCAGAGACGCAGTGTGCAAGATTTCAGATTTGATGGAGGGATTTACTTCTCAAATTGTCATTGCCATTGACTGGATTTACTAATCAATGAGCAAAAATTGAATGAAATGAGAAGCTGTGCCTAAAACTAGTAAATCTATAATTCATATTTTACTTTTGCTTGTTGAAAGACAGGGCAATTTTGATCAGTGGCTGAGACAGCATTATATATGAACCCTAAACTTTTATTCTGGGCCTTTACCTAAGGCTATTTCAAAATCACACCTAAATTTGTTTAATAATGTAATTATTAATTTAGAAAATTTTTTTAAAAAAATAATATTTAGAATTCTACAGTTTAATCATGCCTTGATTTATCTGGCCTTGTGAATTTATGTTCAGGTTTTACATTTTTAGCCTTTGTTTATTTTACATTGCTTCAGCTATTTTTTCAAGTGTTAGGTTGATTATCTAGGTCATAAATCTTACTTTGTCACTGAAATTTTATATTATACAAAATGCCTGATTAATTAAATAAAATTAATCAAAACTACTATATAGACCGAGCAGGTTTAGTGATTAGTTGTCATATATTTTTCCAGTAATTATTTTAAGCCAATTCATTTACTTTCTAAAAATACATACATGAGTACTAGTCATGATTCATTTGAGGTGTGTGCACCATGACTTACGGCAGCTATGAGCAGAATGTCATCCTTTAAAAAATATTTTTTGCAGAGTTTCGCTTTGGGATGATTAAAAAAAAAACTTTTAGAAATAGTAGTAATGGCTGTGTAACATTGTAATGTAACTAATGCCACTGAATGGGATACTTAAAACTGTTAAAATTTCATATTTTATACTCTACATATTGTAGTACAATAAAAACTTTTAAAAAGAAACAGGAAAAAAGAAATTAAATTGTATGTTTGCTTCATAATCACAACTAACATTTTTGAAACGTTAGATTTGAGGATCAAAGGATTTATGTCACTATATCACAACAGGTTAGTGAAGATGATAGGTTTTTACTGGAAATTTTGGGAAAGAAATAGTTGTAAGGTGCTCTCATCAGGAACTTTGTACCAATTCTCCCTGGTTAAATATGAACCGGGCTTTCAAAGTCTGCTGAGTGAAAGCTGCAGCATTTTCAGTTGGTAATGTCTTGAAATTTTCCATCTGATTTAGTCAGCTAGGGGTTTTAGGAGTTCCCTTTCCAATATTGAGGTTGAGGTGGTTGGCAACTTGATCCTTTTATTGCTTCTGGGTCCCTCCCTCAACTCTCTACAGCAGCCAAATGCTGTTCAGAGGCATGTGGGGAACCAAAACGTGTGAATCTCACATCCTCTTAAAATTCTGTCTTTCTGTTAGGACTAGTCATCCCAATATACAAAACCATCTCTGAGAAATGGAAAGGGAAAAGCTCAGAGTGAGAGAAGTGGGATATTTCAAAATTTTGCCAAAAACAGCAAGGCCGGAAAATCCTTGGCAAAACAGAAGAGCTGGCTACTTTAACACCTTTCTCATTCCTAGGATCCCGGGTGATTGAATCTGGCCTCCCGTTAACTACAGTGCTACTGTCCCCAAAGGTTCTGTTTTTGCAGGTGGAAAAGCAGTCGGAGCAGCGGCACCTTCTCTCCAACTCAAACATTCTTTTCCAGGCCCTCTGTGGAGCAGTCTGCTCCAGTGAGCACAGCATTCAGTTATCAAATCCCTGAAGGCCCATTAGACCTTAACCAAATGACAGCCTGTAAAGTTCCTTGGCGCGAAGAATTAGGTTGAGCTGTTAACCTTCCCCATGCAAAGGACAACAAAGAAATTCTAGTAAGAGGTAAAAGGACAGACACTCAATTTACTGTTTTACTATTAAATTCTCATCTTTTGCTCATGGAAATAAATGTGCTCGCTTTTCACAGCCATTTTCCTTTGGCAACTGGCATAGGTGGCTACCTGTAGCAGCAGCCTCTTTGCCTCTCTGCCATTTATTATCCCATTCCAGCTTGCTGCCTACTCCACTCAAGCACCTTATATAAAGTGATACTGCTTAAGCTGAAGTGCTAAAGTCTACCCGCCCTAAATGGGATATGGAAATGTGGGAATATTAGCCCTTAAACAGTATGCTAAAATTTCTTTCATCCATAGATCCCTCAGGCAAACTGGATTTTAAAGCCAAACTCGCAGGTTGCCTTTTGCTTTGTAAATCAGCAGTTGGATGTGTAACTGGGACTTTTTTTTTTTTTTTTTTTTTTTTAATGTCAAAATGACCCTTGGGTGTTGATCTGGCAAGTGGAAATAACATAGAAGGGCTGTATACGTAGTTCTGGAATGGCAGTTAAAATCTCATAATCTGACTTTAACAATTGATTTTGCTCCAAATTTCCATATTGGTATTATTCAGCTTTTGGCCCAGGATCGGGAAATGGAACTTTTCCCAATGAAACTCAGACTAAGCTTAATATTGGACTTATGCTGCTCATAGTTTGGGTAGGTAAATTTTAAACATCTGATTTGCAGGCCAACTTCTAGAAAAAGAAGATGAAAAGATCATTTCATTTATTCCCCTGGTGGGATGGAACATTTTCTTCCAATATGTTTTCCAATTTGCTTTTGAAATTCATGGAGCTTAAGAAAAGTACCATTCCATTATCTAACGGTTCTTGCTAATAGGCAGTTTCCTTAAATACCCAGCCTAAAATTTCCATTGCTCATCTGACTTCAAATCTTTACCATTTTCCAATCATATGGATTTTATAACTTAATGTTTGCTAAATCCTTAGTTAATAGACATTCTCAAGATTGTAATTTTAAAACAATGCATATTAAGTGATTTTGTTCCCTTAGAAATTCTGTAAACTACTGATTGAATGTGTGAATCATTTATGCCCTATCTCTAAAAGAGTGAACACTTTCTTTGTAAACAAATGCTCTGGAAAGGGAGAGATGAACTCATTTATTTTGCCTAGCTAAGAGAATTGTTCTGCTTCGCTTGATGCTGTCAGAGTTTTTAAGAAAGAATAAAATGTAAAGTAAGCATGCTTGTGGTTATTCTCTGAGGTTAAGCCAAGAAAAGTATATATGGAAAGAAACAATGCATTTTACAGAATTACAGCAGCAATTTCTTTCAATCACTAGTAACCTATGGGGTGATCAGTCATTGAACACCCAGCAAAAGGTTGCATCTTTCCTTACCAGTTCTTTGATATATTGGAAACTTTAGGTCCACTCACAGTTCAATTTTTATATTAGGTATTGAAAAGCCATCCTTACTAGACTTGCCAATTTAGCTGCTATATGGATTAAAATTGTTGCAAATCTTTTCTGCATATTCCTCCTGATAATTAATTTCAGCTATTTGGTAATAACAGCTAATACCAATTGAGTACTCACTATGTACCAAGCACTATTTAAAGTGCTTTATCTAAAATAATTTAATTTCACAGAAATCTTTGTTAGATGTACTTATTGGCCCATCTTACAGGTGAAAAAAGTAAAGCACTGATTGATTCATTTGCCTAAGGTTTCACCTCTAGAGTGAGGCAAAACCAGGATGAGACTCCTTATTCTCGGTCTCCAGAGACCATGCTTTTAACCACAATTTTATTATAGCCAAAATGTGAATATTTTTATTATTAAAGAACACTTTACAGCAGCATGTATGGAGTATTCTTGCCAAAAATATTAAACATGAATTTGATCAAGCCTTTAGATCCAATTTCAAATTTGCAGGAAATATAGAGGATAGAGGAATGTGTTAAGGAACCACAGGGATGCTGTCAGCAAAATCCATACTATGGGAAACGGGATACATAAGGAATCTGGTTTCTTCAACAAATAAATTGCAAGGAAGAGAGAGAGAGAGGAGTGGAAGCCTATAAATTAAAAGAGACTTAAGAAGCACATACCAACCAATAACAACAACAACACATGCACTGTATCTGGACCTCTAGCCAAGAAAAAAAAAAAAACATTAAAATTGAGACATTATGAGAATAAATTTAAGTTCTATACATTTTGTAAATAATATCATAAAGAGAGTACATGTCTAATGTTGTCATCGCAAAAAATGTTAAATACTTGAGGTTATGTATATGTTAATTAGTTTAATTTAATTTTTCCACATTGTATTAAACAATCATAACACTACTTGTATCCCATAAGTATACATAACTATAATTTGTCAATATGTAGTAAAAAATTTAAAAACGAACGCTAGAGACTTGTTGGTATTAAGAAATCATTGTAAAATTTTTAAAAAGTAATCATGTTGTGGTAATGTTTTAAAAAAAGAGACCCATATATATGAGTCTTTTAGTCCATGTATATATTCAATCCATACATTTATATACAGTCTATATACATATATTTACCCATACATATATATATCTCTCTAGATAGATATGAATAAAATTATATGTTGTTCAGGATTTCCTTAGAAATATAATATAATCAGAAATATAATCAGGGCGGGGCGCAGTGGCTCACACCTGTAATCCCACCACTTTGGGAGTCCAAGGAGGGTGGATCACGAAGTCAGGAGATCGAGACCATCCTGGCTAACACGGTGAAACCCTGTCTCTATTAAAAATATAAAATTAGTCCGGCGTGATGGCGGGCGCCTGTAGTCCCAGCTACTCTGGAGGCTGAGGCAGGAGAATGGCGTGAACCCGGGAGGCGGAGCTTGCAGTGAGCCGAGATCATGCCACTGCACTCCAGCCTGGGCGACAGAGTGAGACTCCGTCTAAAAAAAAAAAAATTATATGTATAAATATAAAATCAGGGATGTGACAAGGGGGTAAGGGTATCAAAAATACATATTGGTCATGTGTTGAAAATAATGATATTATGTAATAGGGATATGTGGGTTTGTCTTGTTTTTGATCTCTTTTTGTATGTTTGAAATTTTCCAAAATTAAAAGCAAAGTAAACTAAAACAAAAATAATAATTAGTGACAGTTCCTGCAATCATTTGAAAAAAGTGTGATTTATAACAACTTATAAAATTTGTTACTACATAGAAGTAAGCCAAAGGTTTCAAATGCTAATGGTTTTATGTCATAAACTGCCAATTCTCCTATTTGAATTAGTGTATATTTCTTTCACAGAGAACCTTGTACAGCATCATGGTGACTTTAAGGGTTAGTCTTTAGTGGGAAAATTTATTTTCAAAAGGGATCTGACAGCAAATGAAAAGATTGGAAAAATCCTTCAGAGCAGAGTATGATCAGATTTACTATAAGTGGTACTCATTTACCAAAAGTGATTAAATTATAGACAGTATGTACCCTGAAGCATCCACTTCAGTAGACAGACTAGAATATATTTAGGAAACATGGAACACTGCACTACATCTGTGCTTTACCTTTCACAAACTAATCTTGTGTTTCCATTATAGTGGCTTGCGCTAACTCTGCTTTCATCACATATTTCATTGGTGCTTAGACCATGACACATGTTGCAAAGACCATATTTTTCTTAACTTTTTTCTATAGATATTGGAAGACAAACTGCCTATGTAAAACAATCCTTGACTCAAAAAAAAGGTTGGTGTAATAATGAAGGTTAGAAATGCCACCAATGGGAATAGGATCAGCCACAACAAGGGTGTTAACTTTTGCTGGTAATGCATGTCTGGCTTCTTTTAAGCAAGCATAAGTATATGCTTTGGAAAAACCTTACCCTACTAATTATTAGATGTACTTCCTCCATAAATGACAGAAATATCTGGTCTTAAAATTAGCTATTCAGTGTGAGAGTTTCTAAATATATAATCTGTCAAAAATCATATTCCGGCCTTTGGATACTCAAAAAGAAATTATGAATTTATGGGGCAAGAGCCATATATATATACACATACATATATATGTATACACGTATATATATGTGTATATATATATATATCATCTACAATGTACTATGCTTATGAGAACTACTCATTTATCACATTTGAGTGTAGTTAAGTGGAGTACTTCAAAGCCGCATTTGACTTCAGTTTCACTTCTCCACTCTAAGTTATCAGCACTCAACAGAGTGAACAATTTGAGAGGTGTGCAACTCTTGATCTCCTTATTGATCTCTGTTTTCTCTGATATAAATTATGAGTTTTCATTTTCACTCAACACCCTACAGGAAAGAGAAAACAGATTCAGACTAAAGCATGTGCCTGACAATGTGTCTGCTGCATTGCATGAGGCAGCCTTGCTGCAGCCAACCATAGTGGGGTAAGTTGCAAATCTATAGCACCGAATTACTTTACGTCAGTTATTTCATTAGAGTTTGTGCATTACCACAAAATCCCGTTTATTTTTTTGACAAAAAATTTTAGTGAAATTCTGTTTCACGAAATTACTGAAGACCCCTCATTGCCTGTAATAGTTTCAATTAAATAGTCTACTTGTTTTTTAGATGTTCGTGATGAGATAGAGACCAAAGTCTTTTTGCAAAAGATATATGAATTTCTAGGAAATTTCATCATATCAGATGTGTAAAGGATTTTTTTAAAGTATGCTCTTTAAAACAATACATTTTGTTTACAATGTTTTGGGAACTGTTGTATGTGGTCTATCTTGAGACAATGTGAATTATTATGAATTACTGTTGTTTGCTTTGAATACAATATTACTTTTCTATTAATTGTGACCCATCATTTTCTCAAGAGAAGGATGGGTTAAATAAATAATTAATTTATGCTATGACAATTGTGATTCCCATGAACACGATTTTCTATTATCTACACATAATAGTGATTGCCTTGATTAAAATGTTGATGATCAAGTCATTTATCTGTCAGTGTCACCCATAAAATTATAAAAATGGAAGGATAAAACAATTGGATAAAGATTTCCTCCCTACTTTAAAATAGTTTCAACATGAGAATATATTATGAATTGACTGAGTGGGAAGAGATGGTATCATCACCGATATAATTTACACAAAGTCCTGATTTTGTGTTTCTGTCATAAACCCTGAAACCTGGAAAAAGCAATAGTCTGTCACTTTTTCATTTTTCTCAATTCATATGTTTTCTTGAAAAGCTGATTCTACTCTAAATGTTTGTGCACATACCAAACAAATATTTTGCCTCACAACCATTTGTTCATCCCAATGTGACCATATTTCTCCCCTGGTTTACAACTTTTATGACTGTGTACATATTATTAGCACCCGTTTTCACTCTAAAATATCCTGGGTTAGACTACAATTATATGATCAACATAGCCCATATCTGTGTGCATAATTAATTCCAAAAATTCTAGTTGACTTTAGAATGCTGCTTTTTATGAAATAGATCTTATTCAATTATGATCTAAGTAGTGATTTGCAATGCCTTTTCTATGAATGTCAAAAAGAAAATAAGAAATGCTGAAAATGTAAAAGGTTTTAAATAAATTTAGAAAATATAATTTAGACAGTATTAAACATTTGTATTTATTAATTCTGGAGAAAAGGTAGATTATAGTGAAATAAAAATATACTTTAGCAATTATTCATTGATACATAAGCATACAGACAGGAGTTTCTCAAGAATTAAAGAATATTAGTCCGATAAATATTTTTACAAAATATTTGCTCTGAAGCCATCTGTTCAACAATGCTATTGAGGTAAAATATTAAAGGTAGAGAGAATTTAAAGTTTTACAATATATTTGTTATGTAAATTATATTGGAAAATTAGCGTTATGCATATATATATACATTTGAAAGTGGGTCAAGTACAGCACCTTAATTGATCAACGGGGAAATCAGCTTATGACATTTAGATTCACCCATGACCTGGTGTAAAAAAAGAAATTGTTTCCTCTGTGACATTGGATTGGCATCAATTATCTCCGGGGAAATGGAAAACCCTGAACTGATGCTTTAAAGGATAAAGAGCCTTTCAGGCACCTCTAAAGTGTGTTTTAGTAAACCACGCGGATTGATGTAATAGTATCCCAAATGTAACTTTCACAATGAAATATGAATAATAATTAGGTAAGATGTTATTTTAAGATTGTATTCCCAAATGGTCCATTCCTTTCATATTCTAAATTCCACTGCCCTTGTAGGTCCAATTAAGAGGCTTAATTGAGGAATTCCAAGTTAGCAGACTGTCCTGGCACTCAGAGGATATTGTGCCTGGTAATGATAGTGTTGAGTTGGACAGAAAGAATATTCACAAAGGTTAGTAGAGATACATGTATTTTATAATGTGACATTTATTTTTTAATCATATGGAAAATTAAGCCTGAGTGCACTTATTTTCTCTTTTTCAAATCTAATATTAAACTGTCCATCGCTTCATTCCCACTCCCTGCCCACCCTGGAATCCCTTCATTCTTAAGTAATGGATAAAAATGCACAAGCAGTAGTAAATTTTAATTTATTATCATTATTTTTCTGTTAATATCTGTGGCTTAGTTTGTTTGAAATGCAGATTGAGGCAAGTCATTCTATGACTTTCAGTCACTCCTTCCAAAGTAGAACTATTAGAACAATCAAAGCTAAAATTTGACTAAGGGCACAAGAGAGAGAATTGCCTATATGAATTTGATTTCATACACACATTAGCACCCAATTATACACAGCCTTATGTTGTCCTAGCATATTGTCATAATGCACTTCAACTCTTTTATGTGGGGCCTTTGTTGGCATGTCTTTTATCATATTAACATAGAGGCAGGTATTTTCTCTACTGAGGATGAATACCACATAAAACACATGGCAGAGAGTGCATTACTTGTGTGGTATTTACAGTTCTCTGATAAACTGTATGGCAATTATTGTGTTGTGCCATTAATATTTTTCTCTTAAGAATTATACTTACATCTTACTTGTGAGTCATTTCAGAACCAAAAAAGTGTAATTACTAATAAAGAATCATTAATCTTAATTTCAAAAATTTAGAACTAGGTAGGTAATATATACAACAATAGGATATAGGGTCAAAGGCATTTTAATAATTTTTTAAAGCTATAATTGTGGGTTTTGTCAAACTATATAATGAGAAACATAATATTTGTTTTTTTCTTGCAACAAATGAAAAGCTAAAATTGGATTTAAAAGTTTTCTATTTCTATCTAAAGATGATTTCTTAGAATGATTATCTATTGTGTTTTCTTGTTGTGATAGTAAATACTTGTAAATAATTATTTCACTGCTCCCACTGCCCTGCTCTCATTTTTTAAAGCTATCTCCTGAGTTTGAAGGTCATTTTTTTTTCTATCCATTGGCATTCTAACCCAGTACTCAAATGACTCAGACAGACTAACTTCTTTAATTTCCATACATTAATATTCTCTGAAGTGGCACCAATAGTGCTAACACTTTTCTCACTGACCCAGCAAGTGTTACTTGTCTTTAGTCATAATCCAGAAAGACAGTCTTTCCCACAAATCCTGCATATAAAATGAGTGCCTCATTCATGGGACAAACAGTGAACTTTTGTATTGTTACAAGACTACCTAATGGTCAAATCTCCGTGTGCTGCAAGTTTCCACATTCGTCTGCCTTCTAATGTAGCACATTTCAGTGTCATACATCTGGGCTAAACAAATACAGCTCATGTTCAAATATTCTATACCTGTCAAGAAGTTCAAAGACATTGGAATTGAGTTTTTCTTTATTCCTATGTACCTGTAAAGGGACAAAAGCTAGAGAAACAATTACCACGTTTTTGAAGCTAGTGCTTACTGATGTTTTCCTCAATTATATGAGGAATTGAGATGTGTTCTTTTCTTCCTACAGTTGACATTATGTGTCAAAAATATGTAAATAAGAGAAAATTGCTAAGAATATAGTTTTGTTATAGCTTAAACACTTTCTGCTGGCCAAGCCGCTTTTATTTCACATAGGTCTCTATCTTCTGTACACTCTGGTTGAGAAAACTGGAACTACATATAGTTTTGCTTCCAACAGGTGTTTTGACAGAAATTTTCAAAAGCTGTGTGTTCTTTGCGAAACACAGCTTCCACAATTTGTTTCTGTCTGCCATCTTGTTCAAAACTATATCCCCTCCCCCAGAGGAAAACTATTCTACCTTTAATCTTCTGACTTTTAAATGATTAGTGCTTAATGATAGCTGTCAGGCATTACCAAGACTGCAGGGAACAAACTTCGTGAAATAGAAAGTAGAAAATTCTGAAATATAAAGTAAAGGAAGCTCTAGAAAATGGTGTGTAGTAAATAAGAACTGTTCACCACAAAGTTATTGCTCTAATTTGCAGTTTTAGGTAATTTTCATCCTAAAAAACTAAATCAGATATAAATAGGATACCTCCATTTTTATCGTGCTAAGAATACTTATTAAATATGTTCTCTTTTGCACAAATATGTCTTTAACTTCCTTATTTCAGAGACAGAAAATTGTAATATTTCATCTCATTTCAGCATAAGTTTTAGTCTGCTAAACTAATTTTTGTCCTATGACTGAAATTAGGAAAACTTTAAGGTCTATCTTACCAAAAATAGGGCCTCACTACACAGTTTTTTTTTTCTTTTTGTCTCAGCACTATACATTTTCAAAATTAAGACAAAGTACAGGCATCTGGGTTAAACAACTACTGCTCAAGTTGAGATATTCTCTAGCTGTTAGGCATTTAAAATAAAGAATTTAATTGCACCGTATTCAATGCCAGAATGTCACAGGTTTATTGTTTTAATGATCACAAACATACATAGTATATATTTGTATGTGAATGTGTGTGTATGAGTGTGTGTGTTTGATGAGGAAGAAATGGCTGTTTAGCTCTTTGAATTAAATCAGATACTTCAATGATATTTTGGGGAGATATTTTTGTGTAGTTTTTCAATACTTAATGGCTATATTTGAATTTTACATTGCAAAATAATTTTATGATAAATATAAATTAGGTGAAAAACAAGTAAATTTCCATGTAGAGCAAATTGTATGTGAAACTTTCTTTTAGACAAAGCTTTGTTTTAATTTGTTTTAAGCATCACTTTTTAAAATTATGGATTAATATTAGCGAATAAAAATCCAGAATTTGAATTGAATTACTATACTGAATTCAACACTTTGGGTTCAAGAATAAAAGACAGTGAACTACTAAATTGTACCTTACATAATGTACAAATCTGTTACGTGAGTATTTACCTTTTTCCCCTTACAAAGTACTAAATCTCTTATTCTTTGAAATTTCTTACAAAAATGAATATTATCTTTTATTCAAATGGTTGTAAGTAAAATAAACAGTTAGCTTGACCTTAACAACTTTAACTCCTGTATTAACTTCATACATACTTGAGAATTATAGGCACAGCTGAGTAAATTACAGGGAGAATAATTAGAAAAACAGAACAACAGGTGACAATTTGGTCCAGCTGCCAAAATCCTAGATTATTAATTTCTTATTTATCCATCCTTTTTCATTTTACAGTTTTTCTCTTGATATTAGATACTGTGCTCATTCCCTATTGCTCATTTTAATGAATACTTAACCACAGGAAATATTTGTTCATTTCAAGGGAATTCCCCCTGGTTTCAAAAAAGAATGCAGAAGCCATTTCAGAGCTTAATTAGGGAGATTTGGAACCTCTATGCTTGTTCAATCAATTTTAACACAAGTAAAAGCATTTTAACTATTCCCTTTGTCTATGCGATCCTTTGCAACCCAGCAGAAAAATTCCATTCCCTCCACAGTAAGCTTAACCAAGCAGGACAGTCAGTTGGAGTGAGGTCACACTGGAAAATGTTTTTAAAAGGGTTTTCTAAACCCTTTAAAATTTTAAGTTAAGTTTTAATGAGCATTGCAGAAGAGTTAGATCCCCAGGGGGCAAATCAATTTTGAGTGTTGCACTGCCTGTTCCTTTTAGCCTCTGAAGTACCACCTTAGCTGACTTCAGTGGTTATGTTGAGCCAGATATTCAGGATGAAAGAATGCAAATATACAGCCTGTGAATTTCTCTCTCACCCAGGGGTCACCAAATCTTTCAGCCATTTTATTTTTTCAAGTGGTGAGAGGGATGGAATGGGTAGAACAAAGTGGTTGGCTATTTCAATACTAAGAGAGGTGTGAGGTTTAAAGTGGGCTATGGAAGGCTTGGGAAGCCTGGGATATGCTTAGTGATTTTTTTTTTTTTTTTTTCCTCCCTTGGGCCTAGGTCAGTTCCTGGTTTACAGTAAGTTTAGGATTCAGCCTGGGACCCACTGTGGTTTAATGTGACAACCGAAAGATGAAAGAAAGCTCCCTAGTGACATATAGTGAAGTCCGGAGCCCATGTTTACTTTTAATTTTCTCCCATATATGTGCTGTTTAAGGGATTTTTAGACTCTTACAAGCTTGGAGATGTAGGATTCCTCCCTATACAGGTTGCACAATTGCTTCTTCTTCACATATTTCCTCAAATAAACTGACACCAGGCCTCCTACTAAAAGGGCATTATGCTCCAGAATGTACTTCTCTGGGACTATTTACTACATTCTGCTATGTCCCAGCAGTAAGGAAATTATATATTAAAGATTAACTGAGCATATCATTTCCTTTCTCTAAGCTGCCATGAAGTAAGCCTGCAGACTGCTGCTCAGTGTTTCTGCAGTGTGTCCCTGTGAAAGAGAAGTTTTGAGGCCAGATGAGTACGTGTCCTTCATTCTGTCTATGAATAAATATTTAGCTTTTGATTCATGATAATGTACAGTATTGAGCTTTTACTCTAGAAGATATTTTATTACTATTTTTTACCTGTTATCTTTTCAAATCATTACTTAAAGCTCATCTTCTCAGAAATATCCACATGATGACCCTATTTAAAAATACCACACCCTGGCTGGGCGCGGTGGCTCACACCTATAATCCCAGCACTTTGGGAGGCCAAGGCAGGCAGATCACAAGGTCAAGAGTTCAAGACCAGCCTGGCCAATATGGTGAAGCCCCCGTCTCTACTAAAGATACAAAGATTAGCCATGTGTGGTGGTGGGCACCTGTAGTCCCAGCTACTTGGGAGGCTGAGGCAGGAGAATGAGGTGAACCCAGGAGGCAGAGCTTGCAGTGAGCCAAGATCGCACCACTGCACTGCAGCCTGGGCGACAGAGGGAGACCCCGTCTCAAAAAAAAGAAAAAAAAGTACCACACCTTACTCTTTTACATCTGTGCTCAGTTGTTTTCTCATGGCATTTCACCACCTAACACAATATATACTTTTCTTAGTAGTTCTCTCTTTCCCTATTGTAATGCATGCTGCACATGGGTAGGGAGTTGTTTATTTTGATTACTTATGCATCCCAAGTACCTAGAACAGAGTCTGGCACAGAGAGGGTGTCAAACAAATGTTACATTCCGTAAGTTTATTTAATAATTATTATTAATAAAAATATAGTTTGGGATACATACATTAATATAAAGTGAACTCATGTAATATTGCGTTCATTTTTATAGCTGAATTTTATACTTTATTTAATATTTACACCAACCCTATGAATAGCTGATATGGTTTGGATGTTTGTTCCCTTCAAATCCCATGTTGACAGGTCATCCCCAATGTTGGAAGTGGGGTCTGGAAAGAGATGATTGGATCATGGGAGGTGAACCCTTCATGATTGATTTAACACCATCCCCTTGGTGATAAATGAGTTCTCACTCAGTTAGTTCACATGAGATTTGGTTGTTTAAAAGTCTGGGACCCACGCCTCCCCCACTTCAATCCCCCTTCTCGCATGATTGGAAGCTTCCTGAAGCCTCACTAGAAACAGATGCTGGTACTATGCTTTGTGTACAGCCTGCAAAACCATGAGCCAATTAACCCTCTTTTCTTTATAAATTACCCAGCGTCAGGTGTTTCTTTATAGCAATGCAAAAACGGAGAGGTACAGTGGCTATTATTCCCATTTTAGTGATGAGGAAACAGAATTTATTCAAGGTCATGGAGCTTGTAAGAGGTCAAGAGGGAATTATTTATTTATTTATTTACTGAGATGGAATTTTCCTTTTGTCGCCCAGGCTGGAGTGCAACAGCATGATCTTGGCTCACTGCAACCTCTGCGTCCCAGGTTCAAGCGATTCTCCTGCCCCAGCCTTCCGGATAGCTGGAATTACAGGTACCTCCACCACATCCAGCTAATTTTTGTATTTTTAGTAGAGGTGGGGTTTCATCATATTGGTCAGGCTGGTCTCGAACTCCTGACCTCAGTTGATCCACCTGCCTCAGCCTCCCAAAGCGCAGGGATTACAGACATGAGCCATTGTGCCTGTCCTCAAGAGGGAATTTATGTCCATTCCTATCTGACTTCTGTGGGCATATTCTTTATACTGTCCACAGTGCTTTATTTATCTTTGAAAGGTCTAAGATAATGCCTTGAAAAACACATGTAATCATATTAATGTGGTGAAATATTGAATTCCAAATGCATTCTTGTTGATTAGAAACTTGCTTTTTTAAATCTGAATTTTCTTTGGGTATTTGAATTCATCTATAGTAAATAATCTCCAACTTTGGATAGCTCAGTTATCCTAAAATATGGAGTCTAGTCACTAGCCAAAATTCAGGCTGAATTTACATCTCCTGGCTTCTTTGCATTTATTTGACAGACTTATATATAATCCTTAGACTTCTGGTAATAAGTGACACTAAAGATGACTGGCATCTTATTTTCTTTCTTTTTTCTTTTATTTCTTTTCTTTTTTTCCGATGGAGTTTCGCTCTTGTCACCCAGGCTGGAGTGCAATGATGCAATCTCGGCTCACTGCAATCTTCAACTCTCAGGTTCAAGCGATTCTCCCACCTCAGCCTCCTGGGTAGCTGCAATTACAGGTGCCTGCCACCACGCCTGGCTAATTTTGTATTTTTAGTAGAGACGGGGTTTCATCATGTTGGCCAGGCTGGTCTGAAACTCCTGACCTCAGATGATCCACCCGCCTCGGCCTCGCAATGTGCTGGGATTACAGGAGTGAGCCACTGCGCCCGGCCTGGCATCTTATTTTCATACTTAACTATTTGGTAAATATTTTGTAGCTGCTTTATAAGAAGTTGCTGGAAAGTGTAAGGAGCATACACAACAATAATCATAAGCAATTTAATGTAATTTTACCTGGGTGAACTGTCTTAAGTGCCTTTAGAGTGACTGTATGATTTCTTTTAGACTTTTTGATTGGATGCATCCCCTCATTTAGAAGCACAATAAAGAATACAGGCTATTTAAAATTTCATCAATAGTGGGGGAAAAAAGATTAAAAAGTCATTTTTCTTAACATGAATTTTCCAAGACATCATTACATTTGACAGAATAGGTTAGATTATGCTGAGGTTACAAACAACCTGAACAATCTAAGTGGTTTACAATAACAAAATGTAGTTTTTCTTTGTGGTATGCATCCATCGCTGGTAAGCTACTGTTCAGCATATTCACTCCAGAACTTTGGCTGAGATCTATCAGAATATTACCTCTATCTAGATAGAGGCTGCCTCTATCTAGAATATTACCACTTGTTCCAAAGAGAAGAAAGAGATGTAGCAACTCACATGCTAGCTCTTAAAACTTCTGCTCAGCAGTGACATTTCACTGGCCTAAACAAATCACTTGTCTATGCCTGACTTTAACAAGGCAAGGAAGGGCACCAAGAGTCACATGCCACAACCAGATGACAATGGGGAGGGGGGTGCATATTTTTCCAGGGAGATGAAGTGAATAATTTTACATATTAATAAGATTGAATTAAATTTTCTTTTCAAATTTGACTCACAGTTTTTAATTTTTTTTGATCTCACAGTAATATGAGAGTATTTTCCCTCCATTTTTGCTGCATCTTATATAAGCCCAACATAATCTACCTAGCTGTATTTAACTCTCTAAGATCACCAGTGATTTCCATTGACTTTCAACTTATGTAAAAAACAACATTCTCTTCACATTTTCTTGAAGGTAACTCTTTACAATTAGAAGTAGTCTTTGTTCTGAAAATTCACTTGTTTGAATACCCCATCCAACACCTACTCTCCCAGTTATTAAGTTCACCTCACATGTTTACACATACATGTTTGTTGGCATACTCTGCTAACCTGGAATAATCTGTATCAAGCATGCTTTCCAAACTATAGTGCATTTCACATAATAAGAACACAGCTGGCATAGTGGATTGATTCCATGTACTCTGAACATATGGCTTAGAAAAGGCCACAGGAGTCCTGATCAGGAAACTTGATTCCAATTAGAAGAGATGTATTGGGGTCCATAGTTCTGTGAAGAAAAATACTGATTTATAAATATCAGCTTCATTAGGCACCTGTCTGCCCAATTTGCTGAAGTTATTCAAGTTTTAAGTAAGAATAGCAGTGAGGGATTATACTTCAGTTTGAATATCAAAATCTATTTTGACTAAGGTCAGAACTACAAAGTAAAATGACATCTAAACCTCTTTCATGTGCCTCTCACTACTGGTAATCTGAAGGTTGACTTCAGTATTCATTTGGGATTCCAAATTTCCAACAGGCTGGTACTGTTCCTCTTTGTCCCATGAGACATTTGGACAGCTTTTGTCCTCTTGTCAGAGATACTAAAACAGTAAGGATTACAGCCCTATTTCTCTTTATTGTGGTCTTCAAGAATGGGCAAGGGGTGGGAAGATAGGTATGTGAGCAATGCCCTATGGGCTTAAGGCTTTTCTTAGTCCCAGCAGAGTCAGATGGCCCCTTGCATTGGATCTTTCATCCCAGGCATTATCAGCTGCCTTAGGCTTTTGGATAACTTTCAGAAAAAAACCTTTTTGCTAATGTGAGAGCTGGGTATTATAGTTCTGTCAGCTGCTTCCACCAACTTTCCCTTATTAGTCTTGAACTCCCAATAGCCTTAGGAGAAAGCAATTCTAGGAGACTACTAATCAATATCCATGTGATTCTTTTTGAGAAGTAGCAAGCAATAATCTTGGGGGTGGACTCTTCCCCTCCCTCCTCAATCACTTACTTTATTCATAAGTTCTGCAATCTAGAGTTTCTCTTAGGACACTACAAGGCTGAACATTATTCTTTCATGCAGCAGCTCCTTTAGGAAGCACTATTTGATCTCCTACAATTGCCTGGTAATGTTAGATTTTGAAACACAG
Organism: Gorilla gorilla gorilla; assembly: GCF_029281585.2. Classification (NCBI taxonomy): domain Eukaryota; kingdom Metazoa; phylum Chordata; class Mammalia; order Primates; family Hominidae; genus Gorilla; species Gorilla gorilla. The sequence continues at coordinate 107,731,382 of NC_073228.2, forward strand.
CATGGGATCCTTGTATTCCTTCCACAGCCCATTAGCTTAAGGTGATTTCTAACACTGCATTGTACACTGTACATTGAATACGGAGTCAAGTTGTTCACTCTATTCAGTGCCTTTCCTTAAAGGAAGTATAAGGTTTTACGCACAGAACTTGGTCGGTTCCAAGGAATAGCTCTGAGTTTCCTACAGCTTGAGAGGATCCAACACTGTGCTTCAGGGATTTTCCAGGTATTTATCCCTACAGATCCACCATTCTCCACTTTGTTTAGTCATAGAGGTGCTGTTATTGTGAAATGCATCAATAGGTACACTTGCCTTCTGGCTTCTGGTTTGATCAAGTTAGGCATGGGCAGGAGATTAGAGGGTGAAAGGAGAGTGAGGTAGGGGGCATTCACTCCCACAGCTCCTACCTACTGCATTCCTTTACAGCAGCTGCTCCTTCAGTCCTAAAAGTGTAATGGATCCCCATGTCGCAAGCCCTGATATTCTGCACCATCTCTTCTTGGTTTACCTTGACACTACCCATGTTTATAAATAGTCCCTTTGATACCTCTCATCAGTTACCCGTTTTGATGTAATATCTTTTTTTTCTGCTATGAATTTGACTGATACAAAAGCAGTTTAAATTTAACAAATGGTTACAATTTTGAGTGACCGATCCAAGCAATTATGCATCTCCAGTGTATTTGGCTCATTCTTGTGATGTTGTTTTCTATAACTTGTGGATGCAATTGCTGCTATTTAATTGTAACTCACCAACTTTTATTTTACCACTGTGCTCTTCATTTCCTGATTTGAAACATCTTCCTTCCCTACCTAAATAGTCTCCCAGCTTTGATAATGTATGTTCCTAGATTAGAATACAGTAGTGTGTAGATAGTAATCTTTTTTATGCATTGAATATATGTAACTATTTTTAGGAGACTTGAGAACAAACAAGAGTGTGAGAAAAGTCAGTTAGTTCTGTGATAGATTTTGTAACTCTGAGAAAGACTTTTAACATCTCTAGATTTTAATTTCTCCTTATGTGAATTGAGGGAACTGGCCCAAAAAAGTGTTTTGTCCCATGACCACAATTTATCCTTTTATTAATCCTTATCTGTATGAGGATTAATACAGAGACTCAGAATATGAGGATTAACTCAGAGACTGCTTATAGTGTGTTAATCTAGAGTAACTTAGTGGAGAATGGGGCTAGAAGTGTCAATTTTGCTCCTAAATTATCTTTCGTGATTCTAGTCATCCTTTGGAAGACTTATGGATGATGGTCTTTAGGTTGGGTGTGAACTTCCTTGAAACTATGTTAAAAAAAACTATGCCCCTGCATCTTCTTCTGGGGCAACTTTCCACAGATTTCTAGATTCTCAAAGGACTAATGACTCTCCTTCTCACAAAAGATTAAGGACCACTCTCTTTTGTCCTTTCCTCACCCCTGGGGTGTTAGAAGACATGGGGTGTTAGAGTTCCAGACTGCCAGATACATAATTTGAATATATTTAAATGCTTCCATAAATGCATTTGTCATGTACCATGAGCCACTTTCTTTTCATAGGTTTTCAAATTTCTTTAGTATCTACTGATGGATTTTCAGATGAAAAGATCAACCCTTGATTCAGAGAAATGAGAAAGGGGCTTTTTGTCTATGTGACTTACTTTATAGCTATAAACAGCAGGTACATTCAAGGACTCTGCTAGGATAAAGAGAAGAAACTGATTTCTCTCACAGAGAAAATCAGATTAGGAGACTTTATTTTAAAATGAAGTGTCTGCGTTCTGTTTCTCAGAGTGCTTTTCGTTCTCGGAAACACTGACTTATCTTACGGAATTCTCATTGAAGCTTCTGTCTTTATCACACTGCCCTATCAAGTCTTTGGTTTTTCTTGCATTGATTTTTTTTCTCCTGTTTTCTCTTTACAAGAGGCATCAGGACACATCTACATGATAGCAAATGAAATAACACATCAGTATTTTCATACAGGCTCAAATTCTAGAGGAAGTAGAAAATTGCTTTGCCTATGGGTGATGTTTGTGTTTCCAAGATATTCCTCTCTCTCTTCTATATGTGTGAGCATCCTCAATATTCCTGCAAAAACAGATTAGCTATTTTAATCAATGATTGTGTTTCTGTCTACCTGCCTATCTACCTACCTTTCATTTTTCTGTCTACTTGTTCATTGTCTATTTATCAACATACATACATAGAATTTTGAAGCAGTTTTAAGTACTTCACAAGAATTAACTCATACTTTGTGAAATCCTCCAAACCAGTGATTCTCAAAGTTTTCAGTCTCAGAATTCTTTTATACTCATGAAACTACTGAAGAAACAAACACCTTCTGTTTATGTAGGCTTTTTTGATTATTTGTGTTTCACATTAGAAAATAAAATTAAGACAATTTAAACTATTTATTTACTAATTTTTTAACAACCATAATGATGAATCCATTACATGCTAACCTAAATAACATTTTTAATAAAAAATAAAATATTTCCAACATAAAAACAATGTCATGAAAAGAGTTACACTGTTTAAAATTTTTCAGATCTTTGTAATGCTTGGTTTACAAGGGAAAACCAAGGAAATGGTTTACATAGGGAAAACAACTAGACTTCCCTATCTTCCTTTGCATTCAATCTGTTGTAATTTTGAAGTTTTCAGAAAGCATATGAAGAGTTCCAGCTTCATTTAGATATCTAGTTAGAAAATGAAGGATAATTTCAATAAACTAAAGGTTATTTGCGATGTTGAGTCTGAAATCATGTCAATAAATTTCTCATAGTCGGTTACATTTGAATCCATTGGAACATTTTGCACATTGAATGAATATTTTTACCCATGTACAATTTTGGAACATCATGCATTATTTGGAAAATGTCGGTTTACTGAGATATGCATGTCTTGGCAGGGTTTGGACATGTCATTATACAACATAAAAGATCAAGATATAATAAAATTAATATTTTTACTATTTAGGCATTCACCAATAACATCCTTAAAGGAAAATGGCTTTTTTTTTTTTAACTGCAAATGGATTATGAGAGGAGTACAATGATAATACATTTTAGGGTTACTACCTTGGTTTGTGAGAGTCAAGGGCAAATAATGTCTAAACATTATTATGGAAGTAGTTTTGACTTCACAAAGCTCCCGAAAATACCTCTGGGATCCCCACATGTCCACAGGGCACACTTTGATAAGCACTACTCAAAATAGTCCTTGAGTAGGTTGGCATCATTATCCTCATTTTATAAATGGGGAAACTGATGAAGAGAGTTTATGTGGCTTTCTCTAGGGTACCCAGCCAGTAAATGAAGTAAGAGGGATTCATTTACCAAATCCATGCCCTTAAGCCCCATTTTGATAAATAAATAAATAACATTATTTCAGTCTTCACTTTACTTGACCTATGTCAGTTCTCATCATTGCTGTTTCCCCTCTCGGCTACTCTGTTACCTTTGCTTCCAAAACATCATCCTGTGCTAGTTTTCCTATACCTCATAAGCAACTGTTTTTTAGTCTTTTGCAGTGGCATTCTCCTATACTCATCCATTCTAAAAGCTGGAATACCTTAAGGCTTCATTATTTTTTCTCCTCTCTTCTTCTATTTGAACTCTCTCTAGGCAGTATCCATGAGCATGGCTTCAATTACCATTGATATGCAAATGACTCACTGATTTCTATCTCTTGCTCTGACTTCTCATCTGCAAAATACTTTATTTTTAACTCATTTTACATGATTTCTTCTCGCACCGGCATCCTAAACTCTAAAATTGGAAGGGGCATCCTCCTCCTATGCCTAAACCTAGCCTAAAGCTGGTTCTTTTAGGTTTCTTATTTAATAAATGTGATTACTATCTACCCAGTTATAAGACAGAATCTCAGGAGTTACTCATTGTTACGTTTTTCTCCCTCAAGACCATTCCTCACTGCCTTAAATGCCCTCATCCTAGAATAAACGGCCGTCGTATTTTTTACCTCCTATCCATTCTCCACAGTGCAGCCAGAGTATCATGCAAGTTCAAACCTGTTTTATTTCTGCTAAAACTTTTTAGGGGCACTCCTTTGCCTTTAGGATAAACACTGAAACTTCAAGGTGGTCTATAATGAGGGCAACTATAGGTCCCCAAGTTACTTGGCACCTTCCCCAGCTGTGCCTGTTGTTATTAGGAAGAACCTGTTTCATTTTCAAATGTGCCTTGGTTTGGATGGTGAACCTACATGGCCACACTATGCGAATAATCTGATCTCTGATATCATAATGTACAAAAGTCTCCCCTACTCTATGCTTCCCCAGAAATGCTTTTTTAAAGTCCGTGAGTTACACACATTTTTATTTATTTACCTCTTAATTTTTCAGATTTCAGCTCAGTCTCCCATTTTAGGATAGTCTTCCACATTCTCCCTGTTTCAGTCTGATAGCTTCATAGAAACTCTCATAGCTCTTGTCTCCTTTGTAGTGGGGGGATTGTGATAAATTTCCATATCCCATCTTAGAGTAGAAGCTTTCTGAGGGCAATGAATGTGTCTTTTTAGCTCACTGTTGTATCCTCCGGTATCTTTCAATATTTAGACAAAGTGAGTATTCAGTGATTTTTTTGAAGGAATAAATTCACAATGCTTGAGATATTGTTAGTAATTCATATTTTTTCCAACCTTTGTGGAAAAAGTTAATTTTTAGTTATTTTGAACGTTCTTTTAAAGTGCAAATGTAAATAGCTTTAAGCAATGTTAAGATCTCCTTTTTCTGAGGTGATTCATCAGATAATTCCTTCTCTCTATAGGAAGAGACCAGGGGATAAAACTGGATTGAGAATAAAGGAAAGAATAGGGTAGTGGTAGAAGTTGAAGTGTGTATGGGTGTGTTTGTGTGTGTGTGTGTGAGTGTGTGTGTATGTGGCAGAAAGGAGGAGATTTTCTTTCTCTATTTGACTCCTGCCATGTAGTTCTGTTGGGTAAAGTGTCAAGTAAAATGCAGACACTTGCACTGGAGAAAAATACTTTGATATAGGCAAGCCAATGGGACTTGTTTTTCTATTTTTCCCTGGTGAGGTGTTTTATTGTTGGCTCACCAGTCTCTCCAGCACCTGCAACAATTGCTGTCCCTCTCTGAAGAAGAGGCAAGGGAGAATAGTGCAGGATATGGAAGGTATAGAGGTAGTCTGAGAGGTCACTGTAGCTTTGTTTAGTGAGCACATGGAGGACAGAGTCTTTGCCCCTAAGTCTTCAGGATTTTCCAGAAGTTCCATATTGATATAATACTCTGAGTCACAGGTAATCTAACAATGACCTCTGCTATAAATGCCTTGAAGAAAGCTTCCTTAAAAGGGGTCATTCTAGGATGATGCTCAATTTGATAAATGTTCTCACGTATTTTAGCCCATTGTTTGTCAGGGGATCTGAAAGTATAAACTCTGGTTCTAGTGGCAGGGACGTTTTTTAGCTAAAATTATGAAAACACCAAGTGACCTTTGATCTACTTAGAGAGCTGGAGACACTTCACATTACTTTGCTGACCCAGGAAGTGGCAAATGACTACTATAATTACATGATTCAAAGCTCCTCCTCAGCCTCTGCTTTCACCTTGAAGGCAGATGATGTAATAACCACATGTCAAAGCATCTGAGAATATATTGAAGGCCTGTGGTATTTAATTTATTTAGTCTCAAGACAAGATTTGTAATCTATTCCCTTGAAAGATACCTGACACATTTGAAACACAGTTTTGTGTTGTGCATTTTCTGTGACTTAATGGTAGTTTTGTTTAGCAGTTTGAAAAATCTTTCCAATGACTAATATTCAGTCATTAATACAATAACTGACAATATTAGACCATTTTATAAAATAAATAAAAAATAAAACTTGTTCATATCAGTCACCAAAATTTTCTTTCCTCATGGTTTTCTTCAACTTTACTTCTGTGATTGTTTTACTATAATTTTGCATATTTAATTTAGTCATTAGTGTCAATATCTAGAGAAGGAAAACTTTCATTTCTGTAGTCTCATTGTTAAGTGTAGCAATGAGGATTATTCCTTCAAATCTACAAAACTAGTCAAAGAAATCAATTTCAATTAACAGATTTCATTCTAAATTCATTAACTTCCTCTGTGCTTTTGAGAAAAATTTTAAACTTTGCTTTACTTTATAGCTTTTGTTTCATAACCCAAGTTGTTAAAGGAAATCTACTATTAGGATAAAGGACCATAAATACACAAAATAATGTTGTAAACATAATAACTCAAAACTTGATTGTTTTGATACTTGCAACTCAAATTTTATAAATGTAATATTTCTTTACTCATAATGTAAATTAAATGCCATGTAAGAACATTTTCCACAGTGAGTAATTCTCATCTTGACGTTTAAATTGTATTTATACATGTTAGCTCATATACTTTAAAATAGATGCTCTATTAACAATTTTTTTTTTTTTTTTTTTTTTTTTTTTTTTTTTTTTTTGAGACAGAGTCTCGCTCTTTGCCCAGGCTGGAGTGCAGTGGCGCAATCTCGGCTCACTGCAACCTCTGCCTCCCGGGTTCAAGCAACTCTCTTGCTTCAGCCTCCTGAGTGGCTGGGACTACAGGCGCCCATCACCATGCCCGGCTAATTTTTGTATTTTTAGTAGAGACGGGTCTTCACCATGTCGGCCAGGCTGGTCTTGAACTCCTGACCTCAGGTGATCCACCTGCCTCGGCCTCCCAAAATGCTGGGATTACAGGCGTGAGCCACCGCGCCCGGCCACAGACTCCATTTTATAGGTAAGATTTGATTAAGTGGTTTTAGAGGTTTCAGTTTAAATGATTTTCTTGTATGCTGCCATTAGAAAAGGAACAGAACAAAGAAAGTGCACAATAAATATGTGTTGAATGAAGTAATGAACCTTTAGGATAATTGTTCTCCATTAAGTCTATGTTGAATAAAAATAAAATAAAATGTAGTTTGTATCCTCACCACAGTGCATTCTCATTGGTGTTGGGATAGTAAAATCTTAATTTTCAGAGTTATGGAGTTGAAAGGCTACCACCACAAAATGTGCATGATGACATTTACCCAGCCTCAGTGACATGACACTTTCGAATGAGAGCTCCAAGTTTCTCGAGTGAGGCCCACCTGCAAGTCATTATAGGACCATAATATGGTTCTCAGAGCCTGACCATATTATTTATAGAGCTTGATCTGACTGTCAGGAAATAATGACAGCATTTTATACTTCTGCTGTGCCCTACTTCTCAGTGTTCCTTACCAACATCAATAAATTCTTATATCACTTCTGTGCGGTATTAGATGATAAATATTATGACATCGAGTTTTACAGATGGGGAAGTAGAAAATGAAGCACAGATGTTCAATAATTTTCTCCAATTTCCAGTCACTATGTAGGACTTTTCCATAAGCCATTTAAATAATATCAAGGATAAAGACTGATGTATAGGGAAGTAGAAATGGGTGGAGGGGAGCGGGGCACATTTGAGTCCATTGACTATGGACAAGCTACTGTGGGAGTAGTTAAGCTAGAAGGTGATTGAAAAAAAGGTGGTGGGATTAAGTTACTGTGATTTATTTGTAGCTTCTTCCCTACTAACTGCCAAAAATGATCTGAAATTGGAGAATTTAGTATATCTGTTTTCCCCTTCAGTATCCCTTCTGGAAAAAAGAATGATAACAGATTCCAGTAATAAAATTGTGTATATTCCTAATGAGGTATTATTGCTTAGTTTGACTGATTATACTCTCTGGTAATGAGTTTGAGGATAGACTAAAAATGAGTTGGTTGGGAATTCATATTTTTTGATATATTTAGCACTAGAATTATCTTCTTATTTTTTTCTCTCCCTTAATCTTTATCAACATCTGCTTATAGCTGGTCACTTCATCATTCACCAAACAATATATATTTAGAGAGAATGTATTTCATATACATGTATTATATATGTTCTAATATGTCTCTCTCTATATATATATTTTGTACTATACACATTGTACAATGTATTATATACAGGTGGCTATCCATATCCATGGGTTCTGTATCCATAGATGCAGAATTCTTGAATACAGAGGGTTGACTGGGAGATCTGACATCTGCAGGTTTTGGTATCCGTGGAAGGTTCTGCAACCAATCTCTGGTGGATGTAAGAGGTGATTGTACTTAAGGTAAAAGTCAATGGAGAAGGCCACTATTGGAATATGGCCAACTCAAGGTGACCCTGCAAAGAGGAAGTTTGGAAAATAAAAACCCTTTCCATGACTAAACCCTACTGGAAGCCAGAAAGTCAACTGCTGTGATCACACAGATGAGACTTCTGGCTTGGAAACAGAGGAAATGTGTGAACAGCAAACTGGGAGGGACAAATAAAAAATATCTAACTTTTCCTTCCTACCACAAATTTGAATTATGCCCCAATCTATTCTCATCCTGACCTGAGGTCTGTTTATTCCAATTGTCTTCAATCAAATTCTGACTTTGTTTCAGATGCCAGCAGAAGTTATGCAAATGAAATGGAAATAAATTGATTACAAATAATATTCAAATAAAAAATAACTTGTGATACCTGCTGAAAAATTTAGTGACTGACATATATCTTAAATATGTGTCTCCTTTAATTTGGTCTTTCTGTTAATAATGTGGTAAACTAAAGGCTAAAGGTAGTCCAGCCTATGAATCAGGAGTAACATATGCATGAGTTTTTCTTATGTTTGCATATACACTTAAAAGTTGGTTACTTATAAGATATAACTTTAAATCTCATAAAAATTATTGTTACACAACTTTGAACTGAGTTTTTTCTTGTGTAAAAGTGAAAAAGTAGTGAACTAGGCAAAACAGAATGTAGTAAAAGATACTCTCACCTGGCCATCAATATGGAAACATTTAATTTAAAATAGTCTCCAGAAACATCAAGAGAAGATGCATATTAGTGTGTTAATTATTCTCGTTCTCCATAGCAGGAACTATGTTTTATTCATCCTTGTACTCTTGAAAGCCAAGCTGGCCAGTAGAAGGTTTATAGAAAATGTCTTATAAATATGTTTGTTTTATTGTACAACTTTTGTCTTGTTTATATAAAATGTATATATAGATAAGTGATTTTTTCTATTAGTCATAAATATTGATTTCACATGTAGATGGTGTGAAATGCAGATGTGGATCCACATTTGACCAAACTTGTTCATCACAGAGTTATCACAATCTCTGGGTCTCATCTAAGAAATATACTGTTTTCTTATACCAAGTCAAGACTCTATGACCTGCTCCTCTACCTATTTTCACCATTCTCATCTCTTCCTATTTACAGCTTCAAGAAAGGCCTCCTCTGCTAAAAATGCTCTCTGATTAGCCATTCACTGCTTCCTGAACTATGAAGACATCTTCTAGGAATACTCAAGATCTTCTGCTATGTGGCTTTAATTTATTTTAAGATTAATTCCTCATTACTTTCTTGCACAAAGCCACCACTAGCATATCAAGCACAGCTGTACAAATTTTTAAAAGGCCAAAAGATGTATCTGCCAATTCTAGGAGGATATAAACCTGAAGGCACAAATCTGGGCTGGAGCACATGGTTTCCCTTGTGAGAAGAAAAAGTCTCCTTCCTCTGAATGGACACATCTTGCACACCAGGGCACAAGGTTTGTCTAGAAGAGCACAGCTGAATATCATAAAGTGCAGAACCACACACCTGGCATCCTTGTCCCTACACAAGGTATGTTGCTGTTAAAGTACAATTTGTTACTCTCCAAAGCACACTCACAATTCCCTACTTGGGTCCCTTGTTGCATGTTACTGCTCCTCATTTATGCATTTGGATGCTTTCTTATATTTTTCCTCAACCTCTACCACATTCAGTTAGGCACTCAGCCTATATTTCATGTATACCTATGTAGCAGGTCTTATGACCAGAGTTGGGGATGCACAGAAATTGCAGATTTCTTATTCATGACATTACTTCTTATCCCCACAACTCAATATGATAATTCCTTTCCCTAACCACCCCACTTCCCAATGCACATAATATTTTGTCTGTACTTTCCTTTGGGAATTTGCATTTTCTACTCTTTCTAGTACTGTGCAAACATATGTTTTCTTTGCCATTAAACTTAATGGCATGGAGTTAAAAATCTTGATATCTAGAACAGTGCCTAGCCCTGTAACTTGAGGATATAAATTAAACTTAATTGAATTATTCATTACCTTCCTTGTAACTTTAACTGTCACATTATGACTATAACTCAATCCGTGTATTATATGTCAGCAAAGTTGAGTGCCTTTTCCGTGCAGTTACACTTTGAGTTACTTAAGGATTACATCCTTTTGCTAGAGTCCTCAAACAGCATTTAGTGGCATCTTTCAGACATGTGGCGCTTGCAGAGCTGGAGAAAAGATGGCAGAATTATATGTCTTTTCCTTTTTCTTCTTTTTGGCAGCTCTTTACCTAATGATGTAGACTATATTTGATACACTATAGTTTTCTTATTCTGCTAAATTCCTCATCAACACATGACCTCGATAGATATTGCTGTCAATATCTTCAATTTCTTCTTTCTATTTATCTTGACAAATCCCTGGGTGCAGTATTAATTTTATCTACCTTAGCATGGAGGTGATTATTTTAGCTCATTTTAGTGCTCCTTCTATATAGTTGCCCATTAGTGATCGCAAGAAGTCGATTCTAGAACCACTACTCCCCTCCTGCCTCACTGCAGATACCAAAACTTTCGGTTCCTTGTATAAAATGGTATTTGCATATAATCTACACACATGTTCCCATATACTTTAAGTCTTCTCTAGATTATTTAAAATACCCATTATGATGTAAATGCTATGTAAGTAGTTATACTCTACTTTTTATATACATATTTTTATTGTGGCATTGTTATTTTTATTGGGTTATTAAAAATATTTTCTGGCCTGGTGTGGTGGCTCACACCTATAATCCCAGCACTGTGGGAGGCCGAGGTGGGCGGACCACGAGGGCAGGAGAGCTAGACCATCCTGGCTAACAAGATGAAACCCCGTTTCTACTAAAAATACGAAAAACTAGCCAGTCATGGTGACATGCACCTGTAGTCCCACCTACTCAGGAGGCTGAGGCAGGAGAATCACTTGAACCTGGGAGGCAGAAGTTGCAGTGAGCTGAGATTGCACCACTGCACTCCAGCCTGGGCAACAAAAGCGAGACTCCGTCTCAAAGAAAAAAAAAAAAAAAAAAAAAATATATATATATATATATATATATATATATATATGTATTCTATCCACAGTTGGTTGAAACTGCAGATGAGGAACATGCAGATACAGAGAGCTGACTGTATTCTGGTCATCATTTCTTCTTTTTTGTTCCTTTGGGCCTACCAAGGGTGATTACAATTCTGCTTTTACTAGGCCTGGGTTATCTCAGTCTCTTTGTAGTGTGATGCAACTTTTATAAATAATCTCTTTTTTAAACCCTCTTCAAATTATGGTAAAGTAAGAATGACATTTATTTTCTGGAGGGGAGACTGCATGATTAAAAAGACAAAAATAGAATTGAAGGTTGTAACTATATGTGCAGTCTTAAGTGGAAACGACATACGGATACTGCCTAGAGGGCAGTTATTAAGACATTAAGTTTAAGATCACTCAGCCAGACTGAGGAACAAACCTGTGGAGAACAGACATTAAAGATTAGAAAAAATAGCGGGTCTAAAGTTCTATGAAAGCACCAGAATATAAGAATGAAAAGATTATGTCAAAGCATGCAGCAAAACAGACATGAGACTTGAGTGAGAAGTAGGGTCTTGTCATTAAAGGTGATTACATTCTCTTCCATTTATACTAGGAACTGCAGAGATAGGGACAAGATGTGTATCTGTAACTGGTTGAGCTGCTGGTTGGAAGCACATAATTAAAATAATGGGGTACAGCAATAATTTTCTTTTATTAACATATTAGAGCAATTAATTTATTCATCCTTTGAAAAGTATGCATTTTAGGGCCATATATGTATATACTGATCCTCCTCAAAAATCTTCCAGTTCTTTTACCAAGACTGAACCCCCACTATTGTAGTGATCTGAGGATTAGACAACCAAGTTATAGGGAATTAGATTTAGAATTATTCAAAAGTTGACCATGCCCTTATGTCCAGAGCCTATGAATATGTTACTTACCTGGCAAAAGACTTTTGCAGATGTAATTTAAAGTTAGGACCTTGAGACTAGAAGACTATCTTATATTATTCATTGGGCCCATCTATTCACATGAGTCTTTAAGAGCAGGCAACCTTTTCTGGCTATGGTCAGAGAAAGAGATATGATAAAGGATGAAAGAAAGGGTCAGAGAGATATGACATTCTTGGCTTTGACAATGGAGGAATGTAGGCGGCATCTAAATGCTGGAAAAGGCTAGAAAACAAAATTTTCCCTAGAGCCAAGAACAAAAGAAGTTGCAATCCTGCCAAAACCTTCATTTTAGCATGGTAAGACCCCATGCTGGACTTGTGATTTATGTGAACATAAAATAATAAATTTGTGTTGCTTTCAGCTAATAAATTTATGGCAATTTGTTACAGCATTAATAGAAAACTAATACCAAAATCAGTTTATAGAATACAGAACTTGGGATACTTTGGATAAGGAAATGAAATATAACAGAAAATTCCACCTGTCTTGGAAAAGACTTGATAAGGTCAAATGCCTATCAGGAAGGATCCTATAAGGGTGAAAAAAAACAATAAGGAAAACCAAGTCAGTAGGTCAACTGAGTTTGGCCAGTGAACTATGTAAAAAGTCAATAATTTATGAGTAGAAAAGTTGGTATTATTTAGAAACTCAAGACTATCCACTTTTTTTTTTTTTTTTTGAGATGGAGTCTCGCTTTGTTGCCAGGCTGCAGTGCAGTGGTGTGATCTCGGCTCACTGTAACCTCTGCCTCCTGGGTTCAAGTGATTCTCCTGTCTCAGCCTCTTAAGTAGCTGGGACTACAGGTGCACACCACCACACCCAGCTAATTTTTGTATTTTTAGTGGAGATGGGGTTTCACCATGTTGGCCAGATGGTCTCAATCTCTGGACCTCGTGATCCTCCTGCCTCGGCCTCCCAAAGTGCTGGGATTACTGGGGTAAGCCACTCTGCCTGGCCTATCCACTTTTTTTTTTTGACAGGTGAGAGATGACAGTGATGAAGATAGCTGACATCTGTGTGCTCTTAACTGTTGCATATACACTTGTTTACATATTTTTGCCATGGGCAGAAACGGAAGAAGCCCATTCAGTATACATACCAGTATGTAATGATTATAGGAATACTGGATTTTGATCACAACATTTTAATAATGGCGTCCCCAAAATTAAAATAATTTAAATGTTCTGAAAAGATGTTGTTTTCCATTTCAAAAGGATAAATAAAACTGGATATGCTATGGGAATGATAAATCTGTACATGCTGTGGGAATGATTTTCAGATAATGACCCATAAGTCCTCTCTAGCCAATACATTTAAGGAGATACTTTAGAGTTGGAGAGTATGATTCTTCCCTTATTTAGGGCTAGAGAAGAAAAAGCTCTTCACATTTGAAAAGAAAGATATGTTAAGATATACAATGAATTGTATCTTTCCTTTGAAATGTGAAAGTCAAGGTACACAATTAGTCAAGGTATACAATTCATTTCAAAAGCAGTTATACCATAATAAACAAGTTTGAAACATTTTCTAAAAGCCTTCAATATTTAAAAAAAAATTGATGTTTTAGATTTTATGATGAGTATCCATTTAAAAAAAACAGAAGTCAGCTGGTTAATTCAATGAATGTAGATTTTTCTCACATTGTCGTGTTTCAGTACAATTCACAGCTGTATAAATAATGCCATTCATAAATAGAACTCAAGCAAATTCAATTCTGTTTCTATTAATGTGAAACGTGCTAAAATTTTCCACTTTTGTTTGCCTAAAGAACATGTATGTCTTGGCACACAAAAGCTCTCTTGTGTTCCTATAATTGTAAAAAAAAAAAAAAAAAAAAAAAAAGTTAACCACCACCTCAAAATCCTAAGGGCACCAAGCAATCATCTTTCCAAAGAGGTCTATATTTTCAGACATGACGTGTGTTACTGATTGTGGAACAAAATCCACTGTATAATTTCTGCGGTTGTCTAAAACTGACAAAGCAGCTGGGAGGAAAAACGTACTGGTTGCAGTTTCCCCAGATTTTCTTTCATCTAGCTCTGAGGAATTCTTTTTCAGAGTATACACAACACAATCCAAAAAGAGGGGCTTTTTTGAATGAAACATGTTCTGTCTTAAGCAAGTTCTAAAGTGATCCAAATGTGAAGCTTTAGAATCTGATGATACCTACTCCATGGAGGCCTGAGAGTAAGTCATGTGATACATCGATGATTTTATGGGTTTCTCTGTTAGTAATTCCAGATGGTGTGTCTGTGCTCTGGCTGTACACTCTACGTAAATCATCTCACTCATAATCAACAGATATCCAGAAGCACTTTAATTGGAAACACTTAATTTTACCAGTTATTTGTAACTTTTAATACAATCTCATTTAAGAACATGGAGTCCCTTGCTTTTCATAATACTGAGCTCTTTTTCTGGAGAGCAGGTTTTGGATGGATATGTGCTGCTTGAATCAATGTTGTTTTCTGAGAATTTGTGTGTTCCATATATTTGTGGTTCAGTCTTCAGAAATGCTGCTACAGCATCTTCTGCACCTCTCAACACCACCTTCTTGCCAGCTCTTATTATGGACTAAAAAGGACTTCAAAAGAAAAGCATGTTTGCCACAGTTGAAAAATGATTGCTGTTAATGCCAGGGTCTTAGTATCAGCTCTTCAAACCACCATCATTAATCTTAATTAGAAAACTAAAGCAAATGTTTTTTACCATTTGCAATTAATATGGGACCTAATTTGAATTCGGATTCCAAACAGAACTCACTGTCTGCCTATGTTGGAAAGTGTGTTTTATACCTGCCGGTACCAATATTGTTTTAGTAACCGAGGAAAAGAACAGAGCATTGACTGACATCAGAATAATCTGTGTCGACCATAAGCATTAATCTTATTTAGAAAGTCAAGCTGAACTTTGTCAAACAAGAAAGGTTTAGGAAAAAAAAAGTTTAAGCCTATACAGAAGTATCAAAACACAGAGTTTCATCTTAGAATTTCTCCCACTGAGGCAGCAGATATGGCCATTCATAACAAAGACCTTGTCTTTTGTTCTTTCTGATATTATTCCACATTGAGATAAACATGTGACAGGTGAGCTTTTCACAGGAAAACTGGGAGATCTACTCATGCTACCCTGCGTGGAAATGATTTTTTTAATTATATAAAACAGTAAGTTGAAGGTAATATTTATAAATAAAAATCTCTAAATATTTAGAGATATTTAGAGGTGATTTAGAGATATTATCTCCAACTTCGTAAGCATTTCAAGTAACTTTAAATTTTAATTGAATTTCACTGAATTACTAAATCTAGAAATAACTCTAAGGAGATATTGACCAAAACTAGACGTAGTCTGGCTCTGTCGCCCAGGCTAGAGTGCAGTGGCACGATCTTGGCTCACTGCAACCTCCGCCTCCCGGGTTCAAGCAATTCTCTGCCTCAGCCTGCCTAGTAGCTGGGATTACAGGCACCCGCTGCCACGCCCAGCTAATTTTTTTTGTATTTTCAGTAGAGACGGGGTTTCACCATCTTGGCCAGGCTGGTCTTGAACTCCTGACCTCGTGATCCACTAGCCTCGACCTCCCAAAGTGCTTGGATTACAGGCGTGAGCCACCATGCCTAGCCTCCTCTTTTGTTTTCTAAAGGTCTGTAAGTGAAGGCTGTGAGTTTGAGGACTTCTCTGTAGTATAATGGTTGGCAGAAAATCAAGCTTTGGTGCTTGGAACCTAAATACAAATTTTCTGGTATTAAGAATACTTTATTTTTAAAACTTTTACCAACTGCTATAGTAAACTGATATTTGTATCCATGTAAATAAATAATTCTATTGTTTTATAAATATAACAATTTCACTGTTATATAAATATATAAACATAAACATGTTTATTTACACAGATAAAAATAACAGTTTACTGTATATAGTTTATATATATAAAAACTATAAACTGATGTGTATCAGTTTGCTATATATTAGTATTTACATGTGTATAAATATTGGTTTATCAGCACTTGTATGTGTGTATCTATCTACTTGTTTACTTGTCTTTATACATTTTTCAAATGTGGAAAGAGAAAGATAAGAGAAAGCATATAGTAGCAGGCAAATAAAGGCTAAAATTCTTAGTATTCTTAGTATTTAAGTTTTAATAAATTGATAACTAACTTGCCTTTCAGCTTTAACACCCTGCTGTGAACAAAGCTAAAATCTATATTTGAGTGTTTGACCTAGTTGTATTTGGCTTGGGTAGAGGGGTGTGATTGCTAAGCATTGCCCTAAAAGGCTTAGAAATTTCTGATGCTAGTCTCATAGTGTGTCTATTTAACCAAACTTTTTGTGTCTTGACCTTAACAAATAAAGAATACAAGGTATTAATATGGTTCAAGATGGATGTTGTATATGTGAGAATTCATAATACTAATTTCTATATTTGTATCCACATTTGAAAATATCAATAATGCAATATTAAAAGAAGCAACACGGCCAAGAAATATTGATGGATAAAAGAATAAGATGAAATTGAAACTCAAACATGACATCTCGCTCTATTGACATAAAAATATACCCCAATATATAAACCCTTTCCTCAGAGTATATCCTTCTTATCATTCCCTTTCAACCCAGAAACTTTTTCCAAACAAATAGAGTTCAATTTTTCCCACCACTAAATACTTTGGTAATATTAGAATTGAGGGATTTTGGCAACTGTCAAGAATTTTGCTCTTTCAAAGAGTATTCACTCTCGCCTTGTCAATTTCAGCATGGGAATGCTGTTTTTCTCAGGCTTTTATATAATATGGTTTTATGTGTGTATACAAGTGACTTTTTAATGTTAGAGTATCAGAATTCTATTAAAATAGTTCTATTCTGGCTCTAAAAGATCTTGGATGAATTAACATGGGGATCATTTATGTAGGCAATATTCATTATTCTTATTTAGAAAGTCGTATTTGCTGATGGCCATGAAAGGGTTTTATTTTGATTCTGAATTTTCAGTTGGCAACTAAATCAAAAACCCATTTTCAATAACTGCTAGTAAATAGCTCACATATTTCTATGCTTCATTTTCTTCAGTTTACCTATAAAGTTTAAGTGTGATAAAGCTGCAGAATAATCTTCTCTTGCAAAGGGCATCAGGAGACACCTAGTTTGTATTTTCTTATCATCTCATGTTTCTCACTAAATACAGCATTGTCTTTATCTTCTAATCTCTAGTTGTAAACTCCTTCATTAAAACCTGAGGGGAATTGTACTAGTAAACATGATGAATTGAGAAGTGTCTTTGAAAGCTGTAGTCTAGTGAGTAACTCCAGCAGCAGGCGAATACTTTGTAATAAATTTGAAAATACTTTAACTGTGGAACATATTACCATCTGCTTTCAGTGTTTTTTTAAGGTTTGGAATCTACAAGGTTTTAAAATAGAAAAGAAGAATATCACAGAAAAAAAATTTTGGCAGTCCCAGTGGTAATCCCTGTACTACGTTTAGTGCCACATGTCGAAAGACACTAATGCCAAACTGCCTATTGTGGCAAGATGTACATTTTTCCTATTTGTTGGAGTCCCCCTTAGAATCAATACTATCTTTTCTTTATCAGAATAGGGAACAGATCCAATTTACTAAAATATAGAATGAAGTTGAAACAGTAATATGTTTTGAAGATATGAACTAGCTAGTTCAATATTTCTTGATGAACACATTAGTAAATTGATTCACAAGCCTAATTACCCTGCCATTTAAGATCTTTCAACATATAGTGATTCTGGACCAAGAAGTGAGTGGCCATTTTTCATATCAAACACAATATAGTGACATTAATTTTGCTCTCTCTCCATCAGCGCATTAATTCTGTCAGATCTGGTATTAAGGCTTGTAAATAGAAGCCTCAGAATTTTCGGTAAAAAATAGGTAATCTAAAAAATACACTATAAATTACATCTAAATTTTGGGTTAAAGGCAAAATGCCTAGAAAACTCTTAAGCAAAATTTAAAAAATTGATTATGCTCTTGAAAATAATTTTTATTATTCAAGGAAAATACTTTCTTATAAATTCTAAATTTTGGCACTGATCTCTGGGAAAAATGTAAGAAACAATTTGAAGAAAACCAGAATAATCATTTTCACATAATTTTCTAACAAATATACAGAGAGGGATAACAGCAACTTTAGACCAAACAGGATACCAAAATCTAAAACTATCAAATAAGAACATCCTACGAAGTCAAAGTAATGTATATCTATCTAATTGTTTTAAGTTAAAATAATACTTAGCATCTTTTAGAATTCTCAATCTTGGGAGACAGACATGTTCAGGTTTGTAATATTCATTGTATGATATTTCTACACACCACTAGAGGCCACACAACTCCAAAAATGAATGAATAATTACATGGCCTGCTAATCAAAGCCTGAAAGAAATAGAAAGCTAGGTGGAACGATTTACCATTGTCTGTATAGCAAGACTTTATATCATGGGCCTTTCCCTGGAAGAGTTTAGATTGCCCTTGTGAAGCCACTAGAACTTGTAGACTTTTTACTGCCCTCTCTATTTGCAGCATATTCTTATTCTACCACCAGAATATATGAGATGTGTTTGCGTGCACAGCACATGAACAATGGAAAGAAATATACCTCTGAACCTTCTTAATATTCTAATAGTCGTTAGAAAAAAAATGTACATACAGTCATATAATTTAGAATGCTAAACATTTGCTTTCTTTCCTGTTAGAAATTTTAAATAACAACGTTTACTTTTGTAACAAAAATATGACATTCTCTGTGTCAAACTTTACATTACATCACACACAATTTTATAATAATTTGATAAACATCCATGGAAACGAGCTGCCTTCTTCCTCTACAAGCCCTTCACCTCCCAGATGATCTAAGAATTAAGTGTGGGAATATGTGTTTCATTGCCAGTAAACAGACCAGTCTTCTGGATCTCTTCTTATGTCCTAAGTAAAATTAGATGTAGCATTTTCAGCCTGGTTTCTAAACGCTTTGTCTGCCAGCCGGCAGCTTGTCACCTTGAGCGGACTTAACCAATTCGTTTATTTCTCTGGTTCTTAGCTAGATTTGAATCAGGTGACGCTTTAATACCATCTCAGCAAAAATGTAAACTGTGACCTCTATGATGAGTAAGTATTGTCTGGGCTCTGGAAATTTATTTTGTGAAAAACTGGTAGCACCTGTGCTACGTTTTATGGAAGACATAACAATGTTAACTAGCATTTCACTAAGTGCCTTTACTCTGGGAACCTCTGACTGTTTTCCTGATGAAGAAGCACAGTTTTCCTTCTTTTTTACCTAGAGACAGTGTAAGACAGACAGGTTAAATGGCATTGTGATAGCAAACTAATATCTAAGGTAAAAGGTCCCAAGATTTTTAAACTATAACCTTTTACATTGACAATTCATAAAAGATGCTATTTCAGAATTAATAGATCAAAGTTCTAACGGCTTTCTCTAATATTCAGAACAATGTAGAGATTGCTTAGGGGATACAAAAACATCTAAAGGACAGTTCTTCCTTCCGAAAAGCTAACAATCTAGATATAAACCTAAAAATACATCTTCAATAAAAATCCGACTACATCTGTTTGCAGTAATATATCAGAAAGAGTTAAAATACAAGGCTGGTCAAGGATATGAGGTTATCGCCAGAAAAATAAGAAAACAGAGTGAATTCTTCTTAAAGAATAATTCAAAGCATATAATATTAAACCAAAAAAGAAATGTTTATCTTATATCATAGAAGTGAATACAATCTTCAATGAAGCTGAAAAATTGTTAATATTTTTTCTTGAAACAAGATAGCTTCATGACACATAAAAGTGTTGCAAACAATGAAACATAGATAAAGAGTTTGGTGGGATTCTTGAAAGCATCATCAATGTTTTAAAAATCAAAGGAGTTTAAAAAGAGGTATATTGATTATTTTTGTCATATAAATAATTTTAATATAAGTATGTTTATATGTGTCTATACAAAGCCATCAAATATATCTATATTATATTTATAGAAAAAATCTATCACCAAAAAAGGTAGAGAAAATAATCAATAAATCCTAAAATGTAGATCTTTGTTTCAATAATATTAAAAAATAACTGTAAATTAATAAAAGCTTTAAATAATGCTAACCGTTAGTATTCACAAAAATTACCATGCAGAATAACCCTTACATGAAGATTTATATAACTTGAGAGATATTTAATGTTCATGCATAGACATACTTAATATTTCAAATGTGTCAAACTTCCTAAATCTAGATTCAAACCACCTCAAACAAGCTTCTTGAAACAATAAACTGTTCCTAAAATGTACATGGAAGTGCAAAGGATCAAAAACATGAACCCTCTCCAGAAAAAGAAAAGAGGGAAGAAAAGTAGATAAGAAGCCTTTTATAAAACCAAAATATTAAGACTGTGTTGGGGTCATTCAGAGATAGGCAATTACCAATAGAAGAGAATAGATAATCACAAAAAAGACCCCATACTTATGAGGAACTTTGCTTTATGACAGATATGGCATGGCAGGTTTTGGGGCAAAGAAGTGACTATCCATAAGAAGAGTTGGAAAATGTGGATTTCATTAACTAGAAACAAGGCAGCAACCATACATAAAAGATTGACAAATTTAACTATATAAAAATTAAGAACTTTAGGTCATGAAAATGCATTTCAGAGAAAATGAAAAGACAAAACACAAACTGACATAAAATAGTTGCAACATACGTAGACAACAAGGCATTCATTTCAAAATATATGAGGACTCTTATGGAACCATCAGAAAACAAGTAAAAAGAATAGAAATAATATTCGGACATAATCAGGTATTTTGTAAGAAAAGTAATACAAATGGCCAATAAAGAGATGAAGATGTGCTGAACTCATTAGTAAGAATAAAAGTATAATTCAAGATAACTATGAGATACTATTTCAGTCCCATTTAAAAGGCAGAAATTAAATCTGACTATACTGAATTTTACAGATGATGTGGATCACAGAGGTCAATTAGTCTGGCAGGAGCATAAATTGGAACAATCAGTATGGAAAACAATTTTGCATTGTCTTGTAAAAATGAGCTTTTGCTTCCCCTATAACCCTAATAGTTTCCTAAGTATTTATCCAAGAGTAACTCTTTCAGAAGTCTACAATGAGCATGTACAATTAAAGTTCAGAAAAGTATTTTTTTGAGGAGAGAAAACTTAAAACATCATGAATCCCAAGAATATGATAAATACATAAATACATTGCATTACAATTATACAATAGAATATGCATCAAGAAACATAATAAATGAATTATAGTTACGTGTAATATCATAGGCAATCTTATTATGATAGTATTGGATGGAAGGTCACATGCAGTATGATCACCTTTATATAAAATTTGAAAGATAAAATGTAAAATATGTTGTTCAGTTGTATGTAAATAAATACACAAGTGCACACACACATATTGGGAGGAAGGGGAGTTGAATAGTAAAGGAGCACATAGAAGAAAATCTCGCATAAGTTAAAGGTGATCATTTAATTCTTGTGTCACATGCTGAGTTGTCATATGTTCATTATATTATTTAAAAGTAAGTAAAATAAAAGAAGGGCATTCATGGACTGATGATACTAATGTATTGTGACTTACGGATTTGATTAATTCAATCATATATGCCTTGGATCCTTTTATTTATTTATTTATTTATTTATTTATTTATTTATTTATTTATTTGAGACGGATTCTCACTCTGTGGCCAGGCTGGAATGCAGTGGCCCAATCTCGGCTCGCTGCAAGCTCCGCCTCCCGGGTTCACGCCATTCTCCTGCCTCAGCCTCCCTAGTAGCTGGGACTACAGGGGCCCACCACCATGCCCAGCTAATTTTTTCTATTTTTAGTTTAGACGGGGTTTCACCATGTTAGCCAGGATGGTCTCGATCTCCTGATCTCGTGATCCGCCCGCCTCGGCCTCCCAAAGTGCTGAGATTACAGACATGAGCCACCACGCCCGGCCACCTTGGATCCTTTAAAAGTAATGTATGGTTTAAGGAGGAAATTTTGTTGAATACGTTTAAGGAAATATTAATCCAACCTGTTTAATAAACATTTCCTGTGAACATTGCATTTTGAAACTGTTCAAATATACCAAATGGTTCATATTATTAATTAGAACAAAAAGTCCCAAAAGAGAAAACTACAAATTCTATTACACTATTTAAAATAGCATACAAAAACAATTTTGAGCAAAATAATGTAAAAGTAGAAACTGATAAATTAAGAAATAGAAAGGTAGAATTAATTCAATTTAATCCCTGTATCATTGGATACACACACAGACATCAAAGAGAGAGAGAACATGAAATATATTAGAACATTAGGTATGAGAAGAAAGTATATATCCAAAATTAAATATAAATTTAACTGCTATCTGGGTTATTATTTTAAAATCTCACTTAAATGAATCTATATCTGAGCAGATACAAATTATTTATATTTTTCTAAAGGGTTAACTGATAAATTCTCAAAACATTTCAACTATCAGAAAAATCATCATACTGTGTAAACAACTGCAGAAAACACAAAATAATAAATTCTCATGTTTTCAAACTAACGAAATTCTTCTCTTAATGATTTCCAAAACACATAAAAAGAAAATGACAGATCATTCCTAATATTTATTCAAATTTTTAAAAAAATTAATAATATAATTCAGCAGTATGTTATAGAAATAAGTAAAATTAGTTCTAATATGACAAAGGTGATTTAATATTTGAGAATATGTAATATGAAGCAAGTCATTCCAAATGAAAATTTTGTAAACATAATTATATTTTTGTAATGGCATTTTAGAAGATTTCAATTATTCTGTAATTAAAAATTTAGCTATTTTAGGGTAAGAGAGATTCCATGAATATAGTGAATAGTAAATAACCTACATCATTGTTCATTTTCATTCAAATTAATAATAAAATGATCTTACTTTCTTTTATCAGAAACATTCATCATTGTTCTGGCAATTCTGATCAGTGAATGATGAAACAGAATTAGAGTTCTGTTTCCAATTATTTCAAGGAAAAGGGTGAGGTTGAAGATATCCTATCTAAAACTTTATGTAATATATATAATATATAGATGATATATAGATATCTATTATATCTAATGGATATACAGACATTACATAAGCCTTAAAGAGTCAGTCAATACTTGTTATTTATATAAGTATTTTTTTGACTATAAATACTCAAAATAAATTATGTCATCAACCAAAGATGGAAAAATAATTTCATTTACAATTGCTCCTCCAAAAAGTCACAAAAACGACATGGGAATAATTATAGAAAAAAACTAATTGTATAATAATAATAAATTACAAAAATTTTTAGATTTATCAATTAAATTTAAATGTATGGATAATCACAGTTTGACCCTAGATTTTAAAAAATCAATTCTTTCTAAACATTTTATTAGTTTATACAAAATAAATTAAAACTCCATGGTACTGATTTTGTCTCTTATCAAAATTTTTGCCAAGTTATCTGGAAAAATTAATATCCAGGAATAATTATGAAAAAATAAAGTTCATTGTCCAAAATACTGTACTGAGGAAAAGATTATTTCTTATAAACAGTCATATTAGGTTTTCTTCTCATCTTGTATCTCAAAATAAATTTCAGGTTGATTAAAGTTTCAAAGTTATAAAATGAAAATATTAATGGAAAACTGAATAAAATACAGGTCAATATTGAACTGATTTGTGGATAGGAAATAAAATGAAATGATTGAAAATATAACACAAATTTAATATATTGCTAAATAAAAATAAATGGTACTGAAGAACATTACTAAAATTAAATGTAAATGAAGAACTGGGAACACTATAAGGAATGCAACTAAAAATTGGTATCTTTAATCTATTAAAAGCATTCTAGTAACAGACAGTGGATGTGAGAAGACAACACAAGGAATATGACCAGAAAATAAAAATTAAACATATTTAATTTTAATTATAAATGCTATTAAAATCAAATTGATATATTAACAGTAATTCACAAACATTCAGGAATGATAAAAATAATAATACTTAATAAGCTAAACAGGGAATTTCACTTTTAATAGAAGAGTAAATGAAGATAATCTCTCTGTAAAGCAATTCATTATTATCTTAAAATATTCTTTGAAATAGTAACTTTTAGAATCAGTTCCTAGAAATAATCAGTGACACAAAGTTTTATATATAGGATAAATATATTCATCACAATATGACTGACAGCAAAATAACTGAGAAACAAATGAAATGTGAACTATGATAATTGAATTATAACCCTAATATGAATACTAATCACTAAAATGACATTTTAAACTTTTCGGAAGAATCATTTAATTATTTTATACAAACTAATATGTCAACATTATTTTAAGAAGCAAGGAAAAGAGTCAAATAAAATAACCAAAATATATCCCTGTCTGGAAACAGCACATTTGGAGCACATCATTATTGGTCTCTTAGTATATAGATTTATACAGATTCTTTGAGTTCATTATGTTTGAGAATATTTTTGTCTTGCTGTTATATGTAAGCCAACAAAAGCTGTTTATAGTATTTTTGTGTTATAATATATTCCCCTTGGATCTACAGATAATTCGTTCACTTGTGTCTGCAATTTGTTACTAAAAAAATCTATGGCCAATATGACTAAGCCTACCTCTCATCTCCATGAGTGACTTGATATTTTCTGCATGGACCCTGAAGAATTTTTCATTTTTCAACTTCAATAGTATAATCGCAATATATTTCGATGTCTCTTATTCTACGTCATTTTTTTAAAATGTAGTATACCATTTTAATATTGATACATACTTTAAATGTTTGTTTCATTTGTTGGATTACCCACTTTTTCCCAGTGGAAGCCTTTTTTACATAAATACTATGATTTTTTCAGGCACGGCTAGTTGAACACAATGTTTCTAATTTTTTATTTTATAAGTTTTGTATTGGTCCTTTTAACTATAAGCTCACTGTTTTTTCTTGATTGTGAGGCAAAGAGATATCCTTTTGTTTTGTTTTTTTTTTTTTCCTTTGTCCCTTGCATTGAGTTCTCTTTCAGATTAGGGTCTTTGACGTTTTAAAAAAAGTGGCATGCATTTCCTTTATCTCTTTCTGTGGTATGCTTGCTAATTTCCCATGCATTTTCTTTTCATCTTGTTCATGAATATGGTTAGCTGTGCCAAAAGCCTTGTTTTTTGTTGCATCCTGTGGATCAATTCTCCTTGACTCCCTAAGTGCTCTCTCTGAAAGCTATTTTCCTCCATATCCAACTACCTTTGTGATTTGAGATACAGATTTTTTGTTTCACTTTGAACAAAGAGTTTTGTGGCAACTATTGCCTGTATTGGGTATCCTGAGCACTGCTTAACTTTCATTTATTTAATGTTATGAACCAGGGTTCTCTCTACTTAGGCAGTAGTATATCAGGATCCCTAGGCAGAAGACTCGGGGTCTTGAATCATTCCCTACAGTTCCTCTTGCAGCACTTGAAAATGGCTAGGAGCTTTTATTCTGTAAGGTTTGAACCTCTGCTTTTCCTAGACTTCCTAGTAACTATGTTTATCAATTTATTTTCAAATTTGATACTACTGAGAAGTTTGGAGATTTTCTTGACTCACATTCTTGCCCAAAATGACATCAAGGTGTTATGACATAAACATTGATGGAGTAGGTTTTTTGTTTTTTGTTTGTTTTTTGAGACAGAGTCTCGATCTGTCACCAGGCTGGAGTGCAGTGGCGCGATCTCGGCTCACTGCAACCTCCACCTCCCGGGTTCAAGCGATTCTTGTGCCTCAGCTTCCTGAGTAGCTGGGACTACAGGTGCCCGCCACCATGCCCGGCTAATTTTTGTATTTTTATTAGAGACAGGGTTTCACCGTGTTAGCCAGGATGGTCTCGATCTTCTGACCTCGTGATCCGCCCGCCTTGGCCTTCCAAAGTGTTGGGATTACAGGCATGAGCCACCACGCCTGGCTGCAGTAGGTTTTATTTCTTACCTTGGTCAAACTTTTTTAAAGATTATGACATGAAATTTTACTTCTAACAACTTCTAGCTGTTGGAGATTTTTGCTTGGATGTTACTATTTTTTTCATTTTATCTAATGTTGAGGAAAGTAGATTTTGTAATTCTGCTTTATTACCGAGAATTCTCCTTTTAAACGATACATTTTTGGGAAAAAAGAGACAACCATATAAACATAAAATACCTATTTTCTAAAACAAATAAGTGTTTAGAAACAGAAATGTAAAAGAATGCATAATTTCTTTTAATTATTGTTTTTTGATTTCCCCTGTTTTTTGAAGTAATTCTTATGAATATTTGGAGTATCTCAGAAAAAAAATGCTTATTTTGGAAATATGCAAAACATTCTCAATCACGAAAGAACTAAATTTAAAAAACAACGTTGGTATTTTGCAGGATTTAATTACATTTTTTAAGTTAGCATGTAAAATGTCCAATTGGCAGAACCTTGTTTATGAAGTCTTTTAAATATGTAATGTAAAGGAAGTTTAAACACAATAGTATGCAAACATGGGAACTTTTGAGGAAAAAACAGAGGTTTAACTTCAAATGAGTATTTTAAAATAAAAATGTATTCAACGCTATATCTAGCACTCATTCCAATAGAAACCAATTCTAGGAAATCTCCCTTATTTCCTGAACCTGGGCACCTGAGGCTATTGGTGTGAGTCCTTTTCCTGCAGCAGGTGATGCCTTCAGCAACTGTGATGATCAGATTTCTGGTTTCCACAGACCAAACCTACTTTGAAATCAGCTTCAGGACTGATATAGTATTACCAACATTTGTCAAAGTTCCAACAATAAAACAAATGTAAATATAGCCTCTTCTCATTAGATCCTAAAAAATAAGATTGTATACCAAACAACCCCCCTAAATATCTATAGGCTGTGAGACACAAAAGCTGATTTCCATAGTTTGTTCCCTTCTCTTAAAATTGTTTGAAACAGAACACTTTAGAGATCTTCCAAGAAATTTAGAGGGTTAAATTTTCAGTTTTCAAAAGTGAAGTATTGGTTTAAGATTAAAATGATGCTAATCGTAAGTTTTGGAGTTGTGACTGCTGAAAAGCCAATAGTCTTCTCACAAGCTATTGGATTATAGAATAACCATAGTAGAAAACATGGGGCTGTGGAGCACATTGTTCTAATGTGAGATATATTATATATAGCACAACCCTTTTCACATTAGGAGGTGAGATGTGTATATTTCACTTAATTGGAAACATCCTTTCCCCCTAGAAAAGGTGATTCATAAAGTCCTATTGGAGAGGGCACACTCACAATTCAAGATATGAAATGGACTCATGCAGTCACAAAACAATGAGGAACTGAACCTACTGCAGGCAAATCACTTCAATTCATTACAAAATGAAATTTAGGACTGGACTATTTCATTCTGGATTGCTTTTTGCAACCTCGTAATCTGTTTAATGGAAGTAATTTGTTAATAAAACAGTGGTAATGAAACAGAAGTATCTGTTTACAGCAGTTCCCTTATAGTTCTTGTGCTTATGCCTGCTTTCATTATTCACAGAGAAAGGTACACAATGTAGTCTGGTGTACATCAGTAATAGAAAACCACTTACAGGAGGATGGGAAAGGACATCATCAATAGAGTATAATGTCTGTATTTGGAATCATTATTGCCCTCTTTGGAGTGTTTTTTCACCCTTGAAGGCAATAGATCCTGAAGCAAGCTAAAAGCTACAATAAAAATATATTTTATCTTTAGACCTTTAAACAATATCTCTTTGATCTAAATGGTCTCTCTGCTTCAGCAATTACCATTTAAGTTTTTCTCCTTTCTTCAGTTGGGAGCACATATATTCTAGTCTGAACCAATAATAAAATTCTAGAAACAAAGCGCTTTTTCAAAAATAGATGAACATTTTTTCCCTTTATCTGTGGAAGCTTATTTTTTTTCTGTTTAACCACATTTATTGATAACTGATTTGGGTTATTTCTGTAATCTGCACGAAATCTTTAGATCCCTTAATAAAAACAGGTAGAAGACAAACGATCATGATCCCCTCTAACTAAAATGACAATTTTTTAAAAGTTCATTGAAAAAATTAGTAAGATTTTTTGATAATGTATGAAAAAAATTTATATTACTTCAGTTCTGAATGAACAGATTCCTTTTTTAGTTAGATTTAATAAATGAATTCCAAATAGATTCTTTAAAAAAGATATTTACTATGCAAAATATAATTTGTTGGGTAAATTTGCTGAATATATGTTATAACACAGAATAATATGAAAGAATATCTAAAGTGAAAATTTTCAACTACATTCTGAACAAAAATCCCTTTAAAATACAATTTGTCTTAATACCTTATAATATCATGTATAAAAATCTCATTATTTGTAAATTAGTTGATAAATGTTATAAAGGGGTGATAAAAGCTTTATTCAGAATATCAAAACAAGTTATATTGAATAATACTGGGGGAAAATACAAAATTTCAATTACAAGATGGGTAAGTTATAGACAATCTAATGTAAGCACAGTGTGTCCAGAATTGGTGGGTTCTTGGTCTCACTGACTTCAAGACTGAAGCCGCGGACCCTGGCCGTGAGTGTTACAGTTCTTAAAGATGGTGTGTCCGGAGTTTGTTCCTTCTGCTGTTTGGACGTGTTTGGAGTCTCTTCCTTCCTTCTGGTGGGTTCAGGAGTGAAGCTGCAGACCTTCTCGGTGAGTGTTATAGCTCATAAAGGCAGTGTGGACCCAAAGAGTGAGAAGCAGCAAGATTTATTGCAAAGAGCGAAAAAACAAAGCTTCCACAGCGTGGAAGGGGACCTGAGTGGGTTGCTGCTGCTGCTGCTGGCTCCGGCAGTCTGCTTTATTCCCTTATCTGAACCCACCCGCATCCTGCTGATTGGTCTATTTTACAGAGAGCTGATTGGTCCGTTTTAAAGAGTGGTTCTGAGCTAGACACAGAGTGCTGATTGGTGCACTTACAATCCTTTAGCTAGACATAAAAATTCTCCAAGTCCCCACCAGATTAGCTAGATACAGAGTGCTGATAGGTGAATTTGCAGTCCTCTAGCTAGACATATAAGTTCTCCAAGTCCCCTCCAGATTAGCTAGATACAGAGTGCTGATTGGTGTATCCACAAACCCCGGAGCTAGACACAGAGTGCTGATTGGCGCATATACAGTCTCTGAGCTAGACATAAAAGTTATCCAAGTCCCCACCGGACTCAGGAGCCCAGCTGGCTTCACCTAGTGGATCCAGCACCTGGGCCTCGGTATAGCTGCCCGCGCTGTGTGCCGCCTGCACTCCTCAGCCCTTGGGCAGTCCATGGGACTGGGTGCTGTGGAGCAGGGGGCAGAGCCCTGCCGGGGAGGCTAGGGCTGCCCGGGAGCCCACGGGGAAGGGGGGAAGGTGACGAGGCGGGGAGGGGTGCGAGGGGTGGGTGGGTTCGGGCATGGCGGGCTGCAGGTCCTGAGCCCTGCCTTGCGTGGAGGCGACTAACACCTGGCGAGAATTCAAGCGTAGCACAGACGGGCCGGCAGTGCTGGGGTACCCAGCGCCCCCTCCACAGCTGCTGGCCTGGGTGCTAAGCGCCTCACTGCCCACGCCGGCGGCGCCCGCCCACTACGAGTGTGGGTCCCACCGAGCCTGCGCCCACCCGGAACTCCACGCTGGCCTGACAGTGCCGTGCGCAGCCCTGGTTTCCACCTGTACCTCTCTCTCCACACCTCCCCCAAACCGAGGGAGCCGGCTTCGGCTTCCACCAGCCCAGAGAGGGGCTCCCACAGTGCAGCGGCAGGCTGAAGGGCTCTTCAAACGTGGCCAGAGCAGATGCCAAAGCCCAGGAGGCGGTGAGAGCGAGTGAGGGCTGCTAGCACCTTCTCATCTCTCAATAATAATTACAGTTAATTTTGTATTGTTTACTTGAAATTTGATGAGAGTAGATTTTCTTTACCTCCATCCCCCACAGGCAAAATGGTAACTATGGGTGGTTATGGATGATGATAGATGTGTTAATTAATTTTATTGTGGTTATTGCACAATGTATACATATATGAAGTCTTCACATTTTATACTTTGAATATATACAATCTTTATTTGTCAATTGTAAAGCTGGAAAAAAAGACTGGGGTGGGATCTTCCGATTTAAATCAGTTAAAACATTATTTGAAAAGACAGGTTTTTAATTTTTGAAATCATATATATGAACTAAAAATTAGATGGGAGTTTTAAATCCCAGGATTATTTTCAAATTAAGGATTTTCTGTGTATTAGGACACGACCAACCTGCCAATTATTGTATTGCCAAATACGGGCAATATGTAAATCTTAACTTCATCACACTTCATTGCTGGTGATGTTACATAAACCATTTGAGGTATTTCTTCGTATGTGAAATGGAAATAAGGATAATTTCTACCATATATGGGTTTCCATGATTAAATGAGATTACACATCAAAGCACAGAATCTGGACTAGACGCAACATTCAATGACATTAGCCCATCATTAGTAGATGTTTGAAGAGGTAGAGCTCAATGGTGCTTGTTTCCAGTCCTGTGCCTTTTCTCCCTGACCCAGCTAAGAGAGAACAAAAATGGTGCTTGTTGGGCTGTGCTGGTGGAATGAAACTCAGATTAAGGGAAGGCAGATTTTATGTGTCCATTAAAATTAGCTTCCCTGGGACTAGTTCTAACAGATTTTAAAACAAACCATAAAGTTGCAATACTTAACATACGTCATTCAATTTCTAAGTGTTGCACCTGATGTGATTTCTGGTCTCTAGACCTCACAATGTTATAGACAGGAATAGACACAGAACTATATCCATGTAAAGGGAGAGGGCATTTACCTATAAAAGATGATAGAAATGTTCTTATGAGCCTTCCACAGAATCTGCTAAATGTATGTGAATGGCTTTGACTATTAAACTCTTCTGTGCTGACAGCTCTGTGCAAGAGAGGCTACATACTTTGTGGGGCTCAGTGCATAATGACAATGCCAGGCTCCACTTTAAGTAGTAGAAAACAAGTACTAGTAAATGTACTAAAATATAAAGATTTTTTTCTTTCTTCTGCAGTCTCAACCTGAAAAAATATATATGTTTAATTTACTATTTAATCTCATTCTTCCTCAGGCTTGGGGATACCTGTGGGGCCATTGCAGATACTCACAGGCAACTGAGGGCCCTGTCTCATAAGTAAGCAGGCTTGCACGGGCCCCCAGTTGGTGTTTCCCCTCTCCCTCAAGCTGCCAGACCAACAAACTCTATTTTATAGAGGGCAGGGACATCAAGCCGGGCCACAACCTAAGTGGACTAACAACTCGGGTGGACCAACAACTCCAAAGAATATTCAACTTCTGCTCTGGAAGGTGAGCACTAGTTAAACATATCAGTGGTGGGTAAAGAATGACCTCCACCAAGTCCCATTGTGCCCCTCCCCAGGACTCCACAGGGTGAGCACACCTTACCCACCCTCCAGACGCTCCTGCTCAGGCTCCAGGTGGTGACCCAGGACAGCAGCAGTCTCTGGGAAGGAGAGGGGAGGGAGAGACCAAGAATATGTCCAGAGGAAGTGGAGGGAGATGGAACTGCTAGTGAGCAGAGGTTCCAAGTACCTGTGAGTATGCTGTTTTCTAAAGAGTTTGACCAGCAACACACAAATTCAAAGATAAAAGTATTAAGATTTTCAAGATAGAGACGCCATTAAACCCCAAGTGCTAGTCTTTCTATCCCCAGAGCCTTGCCCTCTGTCACTGCTCTTATTGCAAGCCCATTGAGACAGAGAGAGAGAGACCGAGAGAGAGAGAGAGGAGGGAGGAAAAGAAGAGACAGGAAAGGGGAAAGAAAGATATTCTTAGCATTTAGGATGTGCCTCACTGGAACATCAAGTAGTGTTGAGATGTTGGCATTCATTTCACCTTAAGTAATATCTCTTTATTTTAAATATCATATTTATGAATACAAATAAAACATAATAACCTCTGAATAAAGATTCCTTGATAGACTGTCTTTGGGGTTGGATGCATCCCTGACAGCAACCTGCCTTTCCCAACACTGCTTTTCAGATAGACCCCCAGGGAGATTTGTGTGCTTATCATCCAACTGATTTTCCTAACTACCATCCCTACTGCCGTCATTGACTAATGTGACTAAATGCTTTTCCTCCTGTTTCAGTAGATAGCCTATTAGGGTTCTCTGTGTGATTTAATTAAATAAGTTTCTCCCCAGAGTTCAGAGACAAAGTCAGAAAATACTTTTTGAAATTGGAACAATTAGGTATACACAGAAAATACATGAAATTAAGTGGAAAGATCTTTAAGAAGCTGTTTCTATTACTGTCCTTTTTAAAGAAGTCCACTCATTCTCTCATTCTCCACATGCTTAATTCTGGGAGTGAGAATAGGAATGTGTCTTCTGCTCTTGACCAACAGGCCGCTTCTTTGAATAGTCGATGTTGTTTTCTCATATTCCTCACTACTCTTAGCCAGAACTTCCTTATATGCTTTTGAAAATTTGGCAACTAATTTAGGATGTGCTTCCCTCTTTCGGGTCTTTCAAGTTACAGTGGGAGCCTCAAGGGCTGTTGGCAAGATGATGCCAGCACCTTAGCAATTTGATTTTCATGAGGAAAGCATGATCTCCATCCTACTTCAGCATCAACCCACACCTAAAGTTCCTCAGTAGAGCTAGTCATCACTGACAACTCTTTCAGTTGTGAAATCTTAGAGTCAGTCCATTACTTGACTCTTAAAAACTTCCTATTCTCTGAGTTCCTATTTCTCACCAGCTTACTCATATTGAATTTGTTCATCTCACACGCATCCAGATTTCCAGTCCTGTGCCTTTTCTCCCTGAGCCAGCTAAGCCTTCTTTTTTCTCTTTCTTCCCTTTTCCATCCTCAACTCCTTAGGCTGTCACCATAATCTTGCTTGTTTTCTCTTCCATCACATACACTTGCAAGATTTCAACTTTGATTCCATTCACAACACCCTTTTCTGTTTCTATGCCTTACAAGTGTCATAGTGACAGGAAAACAAAAACAAAAACAAAAACAAAAAAACTATCGCTGTCATGGAATTTTACTTCAGATTTACAGTTCATAGCTTCAACCAAGCAATACCTTCATTTTTTGCAGAATTTATTTGGCCATCACCAGGTTTTTTGCCCCTTCCCTGGGTGTATATTCTCACATTTTTTGTCACTTTCCATGTGGCCTTCATTCTGCTTTAGCATTTCTTTAGCAAATAACCTCCCCACTTCACAGAAAGTAGAAAGGTAGTTAGAAATAAAAGCTATAACGTGTGAAAAAAAAATAACCAGAGGGATAAATGGGATATTAGATACTGCAGATATTAGATACTAGAAAGCTAGAAACGATTTGCCCACATCTCATATATTCATTCTCCCTTCCTCTTGACACTATGAAGGTATATGTGTCTGTACCAGTTCTGGTCTTTCTCCTTTCAGACTCCTTGTGTATGAACAGAAGTGATGCCTACTCTCTTTTTGAAATGTGCTTTTCTGTTTTTATCTTTAACACTTTACTTATAGTTTGGCTCTTTTCTTCCAGCAGATGAGCAATTGCTAGTTTCCCCACCTTATCCGTATGGAAAACAAAAACTTAATTCCCTACATCATTATGCTCTCTACCAACCTCTCTATTTCTAGTTTACAGTTAAAGATTTTGAAAGACTATTCTATATTGGCTATTATAGGTGGTCACATACAAATTATAAGCAAACATTCACTTCCACTTGATTACCAAACATATTGTAACTCAAGAACCCAAAGATGTTCTAAGGGCACTGTCTCACTTCCTTTTCTTGTCCAGCTCTGACTTTTCTGAGGAATTTGGCATAACTGATTACTACTGTATTCTTGATTCTACCTTAAGCCTTTCGTATTTGCCTTTCCATTTTTCTTCTTCTTCCTTCCATGACCACTCCTGCTTCGTTCCTTTTTACAGGCTTTTCATTATTTTTTTATTTTGGTTTTACTAGGAAACTATTCAGGCCTTCATCTGTGTCTCATTTTCTTCAGTTTCTATGTGAAATTATCTAAACACATGAATTGGTACTCTTGCAAATGACCACGATGGAATAACAAGGACAGGATTTACTCTCATGCCTAAACAACTAAAAATATAGATGGAATCTATGAGACAATGATTTTCAAAACATTGGGCATTAAGCATTGAATGGCACTGAGTCTTAAGAGGCAGGAAGCAAATTAGGTAGACACTGACTGCCCCAACTTACTGGCTTCAAGCCATTTCCAGGTCACAGTTTAGGAAGAAGATACCCAGGTAGACTCCAGCACGCTCACTGAATTGAGGAAATGGGGCTGAGATTCTGAGGACCCCAAGACAGGCTGAGTTCACACATCAGAATACTAGATTGCCGAGGTTCACAGAGAGAGCAGAAGAGATTTGCAGGTTCTCCTCCAGTCTTCAGTGGAGTAGTGATCAGCAGATGTTTTCAAGGAAACTACTTGAGACAGTAAAAAGAACCACCCAAAAGGATTAGAAGAAACAATAGCTAGAGCTCTCACAAGGATAAGAAGAGTGAGCAACTGCCCCTCAGCCAGACCAGACAGTTTTATAATAGTTGTGCCACTAAATAGATACTCAGAAAGGTCTGAGTAGTGGGAAATAATCTGCCAAAAGTAAATGCTGCTTTAGTCCTGGCTGACAAGTCTTCAGAGTAAGACCTGAAAATATCCCTTAACAAATAAGTTAACTGTATTCTAGAACAAAGCTCAGGAAAATTTACAGGAATACAAAAATATTCATTACTTAACAAGGTGAAATTTATAATATCTGTCATATAATTTTAAAAAACTGTAAGGTATGCAAAAGAGCAGA